>NC_091557.1:20475572-20488072 GCF_042767895.1 Penaeus vannamei | reverse complement strand
ACAGCTGCTGGCAGAGGTCAAGGTGTTGATCCAAAAACAGGTGTTACCTCCCACCCCCTCTCCTTCTCGGAGTCCGAAAGAGGGTCATTTCATGCTTAAATCATATTTGGGCCATATGTCCATCCCCCGCGTCAACTAAAAACTAACATCTTCCTCATCGCTCATGGCGATGATTGCCGAGTTACGCCACGAACGTCACCTCTCCCGGGTGGGGTCGGGCGACATCGATAAAGTGCGAGAGGGTGTATTCCGGTAGCGAGTATGAAAGTGCAACCACTTCCATGACAGCCCAGGCGCTGCTATCTCGTCCCGAGAGTGTAACCAAACAAGAAAAAGAATGCTATATTCAGTTCCAGTTCAGTTCAGTTAGATTTGCGAAGTCATGCTTAGCCCGGGCCTTTTCTCTGGGGTGGCCCGGCCTGTGTTAACTATTTCTAGTTAACTCAAATGTTTTCTTTGAACTGCATGCTTACCGCAGTGGCTGGATTGCAAGCAAGCGATCCCAGCTGCCATGGTGAAAACATGTTGCACACCCTTTTTACCAGCCCGGCGGCTGTGGTGGGATGATACCTGTCTCAGAAATTGTGTGTGTACACAATTCTGCAAGTAATGTAACAGAAATTGGCATTAGGCTCGCCGCAGTGTTTACATGACCTCCCGAACTCACTGTCAATAATTTGCCAAGCGCATTGGTAACCTAGTCTTAGTCTGAATAGTATGACTTCGGTACCTCTTTTTGTATTTGGAGGAAGGGCCAGTGGCTCATAGCCTGAAGCATCCTGAGTACCACTTGGCAGCGAGCGATTTTGTGATGTTTTCTCTATGTGCTTCCCGGAGGACCGCACACGCTGCAGCTTTTGTACCTTGGCTCAGTCCCCTTCGGCTGGGTTTAACGATCATGGAGGACCGGAGACGCATACCCCTGCCCCTTTTGGCTAGTTTATCAGCAAGCTCGTTCCCCTTAATATGCCTATGTGGCTTGGGACCCAGTTTATGATGATTGCTTCTACCTTGACTAAGGATTCTTTGGGCTATGTATAGTACTGTTGTCAAGAGGTAGATGTTATCTGGGAGCATGCTATGCTGTAAACTGTCAATAGTTGCTCTTGAATCTGTGTGAATGACAGCGTGCCCTCCCCTCAGGAGACTGGCGTGTGTCAATGCTTCCATGATCGCAACCGTTTCAGCCTGAAGCGTTGAGGCATTGTCAGTGACCCTGGCCCAAGTGGATGCTGTGGTATCCTTTGTTGCAAAACCGGCGCCTGCAGTATGGTTTATTGGATCCACGGATCCGTCCGTGTAATAAAGTTATACTACCCGGCGGAGTTATTTGTTCAATGACCCTTTGTGCTTGTGCCTTTAGGCTAGGCATGGAATATTGATCTTTTCTCATTGTGAGATTTAGAATTGAGAATTCGATCATTTCGTTTGCTTACGGCGCGGGTTCTTTGTAATCAGGGTGGGGGGAGTCCATTACCCTTGGCAAGCAATGAATCTTTCAGTTGAAAGCGTATCAAAACTCTGGCTGTATGTGTGAGCCAGGAATTGTCTGCAAACAACTGATAATCTTGTTGTAGGCGTCTGAGAACTCTTTGTCTTAAATAGGAATTTGTGGGTGCCTGCAGGACCTTGGAAAGGAACTGTGCTGCCATTAGGTCAATTCTAGTGTCCACGGACGGTAAATCAGTTTCCATGAGGAGGTTGATGACCTTTGTCCACTTAGAGTGCACCTAGAATGATCCTGGCTGCTTCCGTTTTGTATTGTTTCCAGTTTTTGTTTTTAATGTTGTGCTGGAGGTAATGAGGGCGACAGATGCATAGTCAACTTATGGGACGGACAGCATGTACATAGAATGATCTTAGTACTTTGTGTCCTGCTCCTATGTGTCTCCCTGTCATGACTTTCATGACTGACAGTCTTTCCATGGTTCTGTCAAGCAGGTAATTGGATCTCCTTTTTGAAAGCGAGTGTGTGTCCTATCCATACACCAAGGTATAGATATTCCTTCACCCATTCCAGATCCATACCCTGTATGGTGAGTTTTTTGTTTCTGACATTGGTTCTCCAGTGCCATTGCTTTGGATTTTGCTGCTGATATTTTTAGACCCGTCCTACAACGCTCTTCAGACACCAGGTTCAGACAAGGCTGAGCTCTAGTTAGGCAGTGATTGCCAGAGGCTATGATTGCCAAATCTACGCATAAGAGATGATCTTGCATCCCTCTGGCAGGTGAATGTCGAGTATGTTGGACATGAGGGTATTAAACAGGGCTGGACTAAGAACCCCTCCCTGAGGAGTTCCATTTTCAAGTGGCATGTGCTGTGAGAGGTGGCCTTGAAATCTGACATTTGCTGATCTATTTTTAAAATAGTCAATATCCAGGCTCAAGAGTCTGCCTTTGACTCCTTTGTGGATTAGGGTCTCTTGAATAGCAGAGTGGACTTGCCAACTCAAAAGCAACTTCTCCAGGTCAAGGAAGACAACCACGAGCGGGCGAGGTGCAGGTGTGCTTAAGAGTGTGGAAATGCTATGAGCAGTGCTCTTACCCCTTGTGAACCCGTGCAGACGTTCATGGGGGGGACCCGTTGTTCCATCGGAGCCTGGTGAGTGCCATCTCAGCTGTTTTGCCCCTGGAGGCAGCTGAGAAGAGAGATGGGGCGATACTTGCCAGGCTCCTTTGGCTTTCTGGGATGGGAACTATTGTGGCTTGTTTCCAGCTCTGGGGCACCGTGGCTGTTTGCCAGGATTTGTTGATAACCTGCGAGAATGCAAGTTCTCCTGCAAGGGCCTAGATGCGAAATGATGGGGTGAGAGATCCCATCAGATCCCAGTGCTGACCCAGAACTGGATTTGTATGATTTTCATAGTTCCCTAAGAGAGAACAAGGCATCTGCTTCATCAGCTTCGAGTGCCTTGTCTCTTATGAGCTGCTAAAGATACTCTGGATTTAAGTTTTGTTGTTTTTTCTCTCATCGTGGAGGCAGATTGTTGGTGCTGGTTCTGGCAGGGAACTCAAGCACTTAATCTGTTAGCCTCTGATTGTGGGTCATGATGAGTGCATTTCAGGGCTTGGCGGCTTGTCGCTTGCCTGACCCGTTTCCACAACTCTATAAGGCTGGTCTGGTACCCAAAAGACTGGCACCATTCCAGCCATTTTTCCTGCCTTGCTCTGTTGGCAGTTTCCTCGCCCAGCATCCCCACAACAGCTTCCCTCAGCAGGACCAGATTGTCGGAGAGATCTTTGCCGTCGGAAGTTTTTTCTACACATATTAACCCTGTGGTTGACCTCTTTGATCTCGTCATTATAGAAACAGACGTCTTTGTGAGTTCTGGACCATGGACGAGTTTTGGGAATGGTTTGTGAGGCTGCCTGGTTTATGGCCTGGATTAGCCTTGCCTCTTGCACATCCCCATCTTCATTATTGTTATTAGGTTCATTGTCTTTCCAGACATCGGGCCAAACCTTCTTGGAAGGCAAACCAGTTGACATACATGGAACGTTTTAAAGATTTTAGGAATGTGATGTGGTCTTTTGGGCTGGACCTGCATCCATTAGTGTGGTGACTATGCCGTGGTGATCACTAGTAACTGTATCATCAACACACCGTCGAATTCTCTCCACCATTGTTGCAGTGGCAAAGGTGAGGTCTAGGACCCCTCCCTTCACATGCGTTGGTTCTTTGGTGTTGAGAGAAACGATCTCCAGGAATGTCTCAAGCACTTCTGCTATATGAATGCCTGCCGCGTTCGGCCTTTTGCAGGGATTCAGCATGGCCATGTGTGCATTGAAGTCTCCCCCTATGATCACTCGGTCTTGTGCTGCAGTAGCACAGACTACGGACAGATCTAAGCTCTCACACAGTGGTTTGCTATAAATATTGTATATTTTTATAGAGCCCCCAGGTAGCTGAATCTCAGCAGCAAGAGATTCAACACCATCTCCACAGTGCGGCGGATTGGCTATTGGGAGCAAGGGATAGCTTCTTTTACCAGGGTCATCAGGCCTCTAGCACCATCCAGGTTTGGAGTGGTGAAGGCATGATATCCTGAGAAGCACACGGATCCCATTGTTAGTGTCTCCTGGAGCATGACGACGTCAATGCTCCTTTAACTCGCACAATGGACTGGAGAAATGAGTTCTTGCTTTTTATAGCTACAGATATTCCACTGCAGTATGCTTAGATTGTGTGCCATGATGGTTACTCCAGTGTCACTTGCTTCATCTTCCGATGCCCCAGTGCTGGTGGCATCAGATAAATACAGATCCTCATTGACTGAGGATTGTACAACTTCCTCTAAGTCAGACACTCCAGTTAAGGCCTTACCAGGGGGTGTAGGGCCTAGGTTGGAAGTGTCACCTTGGAGTCCGGAGGACGAGACTTTGGCTGTACAGACTCATTTTCACTGCACTGATTTCAGCCTGTCCTGACAGACTAGCTGGGGTTTTATGTGGTGTTTCTTTTGAAGCTAGCCTGTCATCCGAGGATTTGGGGAGGGGAGCGCTGCTCGTTATCGGTTTGGAGGCTTCTAAGCTTCCTTCCCTTCAGAGCCGCCACAGTTTGGGTCATTGCCGTCATGGTGACCTGCACTGCTTTCTCCGCCTCCTCACTGGTCCTCCCCAAGGCTGTTGCTACTGCAGAAACTTCTGACACCTCAACAAGAGAGTCATATCTTTCTCGTCAAAGAAAAGATTATCATCTACTAGAGGACCATTGCTGTGGACTTTTGAACCTTTTTCCCTTTGGTTCTTTTTTGTGGTTTTAGCACTAGCAAGCTCGGGGAATTCCTCTCTGTTAGAGGTATCCAATTTTCTCTGTGGGGGCGACTCCTTCCTCTTAGGAGGGTCAGGAGTCTTCTCCTTTTTATTTTGTTTTTTGTTTTGGCCCCAGACATAGGTACCTGGGGGCGCAGGGATAAAGTCGGGACGTTTTTTTGGCTAACTCCTGCTTTTGTCACTGCCTGTTTCCTGACAGAGCAAGCCAGACTCCAGGCATGATGTTTTTTGGCACAGTTTGGACACTTGGCTGTTGTGTCCTTCTGGCCATCTTTGTGTGCCTTAATACACACTTCCGTTTCACATGTGCCTCGCTGCATACACCACATTTGGCTTTGGCCTTGCAGTTGGCCTGGTGATGCCCGAATTTTTGGCACGTGAAACACCTCAAGGGCTCTGGCACATATGTCCTGAGCTTGTATGAGCCCCAGTGCAGATCAAGGGTGGTGATTGGGGCTCCCTTGAGGCATAACAAGGACTTTGCCTAGTTGGAGACTTCCCTTTTGGTCATGGAGGAAGCCTCCACCAATTGTGGTAGGGCAATGATCACCTCCACGTCAGAACCCTAGTGGAAAGCCAAGTAGCACCATCTTGGATTTTTTCTCATGGGAGGTCAGTGGTGAGATGCACCTTCCTCCCATCTTTAAGCACCTTGATTTCCTGCAGGAAGTTCATGGTGGCTTTGTCTTAAGGGGGCAATGATCATGCCCTCATCTCTGGAGATTCAGATTGATAATCTCACATTTCTTTCCTTCTCCAATGCCCTTACCTCAGCTGGTATGCATTGTCAGAGTCTTCAGGTTTTTTTGGTACCTTAAGCCGCGTTAGTCGACTTGGGGTGTGTTCTGCCTCTTCATCAGAGTCAGTCTCCACCCTTCATCGCTTCACGCCTCCTTTTACCAGGGGTTTGGGCACTTTGGAAGTGGGGGCAGCTGTTTTGGCTGGTACATGGCTGGAGCCCCTTCCATGACTGAGGGAGTTCTGAGGGGAGTTCAGGCTTCCCTCAGTCTGGTGATGCAAGGACAGACTTTGTGGTTGGTGTTTCTGTCTTGTCCTTGCTCGGTTCAGCAGGCCGGACACGTTCGGCCTGCTTTTGAGCTTTCTTTCACGCCCCCTGCAGCCTTGAAAGGCTCCAGGGTGACTGCGATGGTCAGATTCATTTTGTGGTCATTAGAGAGTTGGAAAATGATTTGTCCCCTTTCGGGGTTGCTCTGTCACCTCCTCTCTGGGTGAGGTCTTAAGAAGAGACTTCACAAAAAGCTCTGATCCCTACACTCGACCCTTCAGCACCACAGGACACGAGATCCCCCTGGAGTGGGCTGAACTTGGAATTTTGGTGTGGTAAACGCTCTGCACCACAATCCTGCTACAAAGGGGGGTGTGATCACGTCACCGCAGCCCAGGCGAATGTTGGAAATCAACGTTTCCCGCAGGCCCAGGCTGCGCAGGAAATCAGAAAGAGAGGGCAAGAGTAAGACACCGAAAAGACGCCCAGCAGTGCGTGGCCACAAACTATGTGTCCAGGACCAGAGGGTCCAGACCTGGTTTGTGGCCTCGCTCTCCAAGGGAGCGGTGGTGGGGCACTTACTACAAGAGAAGGCCTGGCCAATTATTTTGCGGCGAACCACGAGAAATTGGCGGTGCTCTCTGTGCGGTTTGTTGTCAAATGTATCGTAATCAAGCTCAGAGTCTGGAGGCTTTAGCTCTGGAGAATCACGCCAAGTGAGCCTGACAGCAATGCCTCGCCAATTGGGTGATCTCTACCTCTGCACACCACAGGAGAGAGGGCCTGTAGGAGTGTGTGTACACCACACGGGAGAGGACCTGCTCCGTGTGTATGTGCTATATTAACCAACACTGAGTTTTTAAGATGATATCATACAAATATAAGGCATTTGGCAAAATCCAATTCTCACTCTCCATTTGCGCATGCAAAAAAAAAAAAAAAAAAAAAAAAAAAATCACTCGCAAAAAACATACATGATAACTTTTATCACAAATGCACGCAATATAACAAAGGAAGTCCTCACAAGAATAACAGAAATGACTTATCTTCGTTGGCAATTACTACCTTTAGAGACTTCCACTCATCTTTTAACATGTCATAGCAGCCGTTTTTATATTGCTAATGATTCTTCACAATAACTATACAATTCAGCGAAAAGGATCACATAAAACTCTTGTTGCAGACAATGTCTTTATAATGGCTTTCAGCCTTACACAAACGCACATCTTAACAGGCGACAATGCAATATAAGAAAATTTGAATCGAGTTTTAATCGACTTGAATTTAATGCGTAAATATAAATGTAGCAACCACCTCGCATATTTGTACGTATCACGATGTGTCACATTTGCGAGATGAGTATCCCGCCACACAACCGATACATTTCAAAACCTGCTCGTTCTACTGTATATACAAACGAAGCTTGCGAAAATTTGTAAAAGTGCGAATTATTTCGCAAACTTGCTTGGGGGCATAAATTCAACCAAACTTTGCTTCTCGATCTCCCGCAATCGTCTTTCTCACCTGCCCACAAATATGCGGTTAAAGATCGAACTAAATAACCTCTCCGTCGGCCTACTGTAATTTACTTTATCAGGAAACGCCCATCTAGGCACCATTTTTAAAAAGTAATGCATACTTACCTTTGATCAAATATTCCTGTACAAAGAGAAACAACTATTTTTACCTCGACATGGAATAAAACTTTTACTGCTCGACCTCTTCAATATTTTCTGATAAACTTAATATTCATACATGTCACATTACGAAACGCTGATATGTCTAAACATCCTCGGCTAAGATATAATGTTTCACTAATTAATTCACTAATTGCCATAATGAAAATTGTTAAAAGGTTCCTAAAGAACAATTTTATCTCTTTTAAAAATGTATAAAAGAGAAGGTTTTAAGCAATTGTAACACATTTTTTTTACGTTTTAGCCATAGGCTCTGTATCTAAATGAAGACGTTTTAAGGATAAAATGATAAAACACATTTGCCCTTCTTGTCATAGAGATTTTATAATTTTAACTGTATTACGCACATTTATGCACCATTTTTTAAGTAATGCATACATTTTTCATCGTTACTCGCTAAACTGGTGTCGTAGCGACGAAAACCGTTAAATGCCCCTAAAAAACATTTTCACCATCAAAATAAAGAGAGAGAGAGAAAATATATAAAGGAAAGGAGGCCAAGTAATTGTTAAAATTACTATTTGCCGTTGCTTAGCAGCAGATTCTTTATCAAAGCAAAGGACTTTTATATGATATGATGCAAGTTTGAGGATAGCATAACTCTTATGTCATAGAACTTTTATAATTTTACGTCTATTGGACACAGATAAATTCGCCTTTAAAACCGGGATTATCAATCAAGGATAAATTTACTCCAAAGGAGTAGAAAGTCTACATGACACTCTCGATGCAATAGGTCTTAGCAGTTAATAAATATCCCATTTCTTTTTTTAAACCAAGTCATCAGTAACTATATATTTTCCATAATCATCATATTGCCGCAAACAAAGGCACTTTACTTTTTCTTTCTAGCCGACTGCATTAGACATTCCTGATTTTTACACGATTTAGTAAAGGGGCATATGGCGAGCAACATAGAGTCAAGGAATTAAATTATAGAGGAAAGGTTAAAATCACACACCTAAAGAGAAAAAGTGGCAATCGAAGCAATATTTTTAGTACTTTTAGCATTAATGGCATGTAGAAAACATTCGCTTGGAAAAGAAAAAGTCGCATAACACCATGATAAGGGAGAGAAAAGCGTCCTTTTACATAACTCAGAGAAAGAAAAAAGTGACTTTTTACTCAAATACAAGAGCACGACTGAAAGTATATATACATATTAGTGGGGCATATGTTTTTCAAGGTCATGAAAATATAGGGCAAAACCATTAAAACGTTCTCGCATTGCTGTCATCTTTAACAGAAGACATGTATATTATCAGTAAAATAAGTTTTGTGCAATTGAATACATTTGTCTTTTCCCTAATAATAATACAAAAAGTCAATTTGCTCATTAATACTACTAATGTCTTATTCCTTTAAAGATGTCCTCCTAAACAGTGATGATGCTTTGTCCAATATACAGATGATGGAAGACCTTACACAGACGGCTGAGAATACCGCGACTCGTCACGAGCTATTGGTCTCACCAGCATACTAGGCGAGAAACCAACAAACAGAAGTACTCGTCTCGACTCCATCAGTGAAGAAGGCCCTGGATTGTGAATATCTCGCCTTTAAATCGCACTTTTCTTTTCAGTCATTTGACCCAAGAGTAAAATCCCCATGTTCTAGATAGGGAGAATGACACGTCTCTTTGCTGGTCCTCGTGGTACATCCTTCTACACACCTGTTCGTTTCGCTAGTTCACGCAGTCTGTTTCCCCTATCAAACATGCCATACCTTGTTGGTGGATCCTATCCTGGCCCCTCCCCTTCGACTATACGCGATAGTCAAGAAAAAAAGTAGTGATTTTGATCATAAATGTAGGTATAACATGACCACACGTCACCGAATATGTATCTCCAAGACTTGATATGTATTTGGAGATGCGTGTAATCCTACGAGTATCGAGCTTGGAGGTCCCTTGTGAAGAAACCGCAAGGATTTTATAAAACCATAAGACTAATATTTCTTGATATTTGAAAATACTAATAACCCATATAATTGGTCGGAAAGAAAGGCGAAAAAATTGTTGAAAACATTTCTCAGAAACGAATCTGCATAGGTTGCTGTAACTAATTCCATCAAGTTTTACTTCTGTCTTTCCTCGCAATTCATCTTCCTTTCCGCACACTGATACACGATGATAGGAGGAGATGACTTGCATTTTTTTCTGAGATGTTACCTCCGACATCGGTTACGGAAGTCTCCTTTGTTCAAAAGAGCATTTAGATAAAGGCTTATGATTATTAACCTCATCCGAGTCATTCCATAATCGTATTTTCTCAAATTTTATTATGTAAAAATATGTAATCATTCCTGTATGACAAATCTTGCTTACATACAATGTCAATAGTTTCATAAAACCTTGTTGTATAAAGAAGAAATTAAAAACATTACTATAGAGCTTTAACGTACTTTGCCTCAGAAAGGACTTTCATTCAGCAGATAAACGGTTTGTTATCACCCACCTCTGCGAAAGAGGTGGGTAATAGTGCGAATTATTTATAACAAACAAGGGTGCCTAAGAAAAAGGATTTTCATTCAGCAGATAAACTGTTTGTTATCACCCACCTTCGACTTGTCTGTTCTCTCTCCCTGTAATACTAGCTGCGGTTTAAACAAGGCATATTACTATACGTTTATTTCCGCACGCGCCGCACTCATCGCCGGCGTTGTTGCGCGCGAGAAGTACAAACGCCCGCGTCAACGGCGGCGGCGGCGGCGGCGACGACGACTGCGGAAAGTAAAGACGCATGCGACGACCGCGGCGGCGGCGGCAGCGGCGGGCGTCTCGGGGAGGAAAGGGGTGAGGGCTCTAGCTGCTACAATACAATATAAAAACGGCTGCTATGACATGTTAAAAGATGATTGGAGGTCTCCAAAGGTAGTAATTGCCAACGAAGATGTCATTTCTCTTATTTTTGTGAGGACTTCCTTTGTTATATTGCGCATTTGTGATAAAAGTTATCATGTATGGTTTTTGCGTGATTTTTTTTTTTTTTTTTTTTTTGCATGCGTAAATGGAGTGAGAATTGAATTTTGCCAAATGCCTTATATTTGTATAATATCAACATCTTAAAAACTCAGTGTTGGTTAATATAGCATTCTTTTTCTTGTTTGGTTACACCTCGGGACGAGATAGCAGCGCCGTCGTCATGGAAGTGGTTGCACTTTCATACTCGTTACCGGAATACACCCTCTCGCACTCATCGATGTCGCCCGACCCCACCCGGGAGAGGCGACGTTCGTGGCAACTCGGTAATCATCGCCATGAGCGATGAGGAAGATGTTAGTTTTTAGTTGTCGCGGGGGATGGACATATGGCCCAAGTATGATTTAAGCATGTCTAGTTGTTTGTGCTAGTGTATATTTGAAGATGATAAAGGTATATTGAGTACATGGCGCAGTTTGTTTTGCTACAAGCTTAAACACGATGAATAGCTATGTGACCTAACTCACGCCGGAAATGACCCTCTTTCGACCTGAGAAGGAGGGGGTTGGGAGGTAACACCTGTTATTGGATCAATACCTTGACCTCTGCCAGCAGCTGTGTACATGTTTGTTTGTTTGTCTCTTCATCTTCTTCCTCTTACATGTTGAGACATGAGGCATAGCCATTATCATTGCTTTTGGTGAGGGGGTATATGGGGAAGCTGGAAGGGGTGAATGACCTGTAACACCTGCAGCTAGGTGCTTGTTTGTTTGTTTGTTTGTCTGCTTCTTCTCTTCTTCCTGCAGGAAAGGGGGGACGGTGTGGAACCTGTGACACCTGCTCTCAGGTTGATAGTTTGGCCCATGTCAGCTGGGTGCATATTTGTTTGTTCTTCAGCCTTTCATTGTCAATATTATTATTATTGTTTTTGGAGAGGAGAGGGCATTTTTCGGGTGTGCGTATTCTCCCTCATTAGTCTCGGTTATTGATTTTCAGTAATCGATTATGATGATTACTTTCGGAAGTGATTAGGCCTGCTTCCTGTTATGACACGTTAAGGGTAACTATAGTGGTGAGCCAATATGTCCAGGGTGTGTTTGGGTGAAGGGGTGTGGGGTGGTGGAGATCCTGTGACACCTGGTCTTAGATAGTTTGACCTATGTCAGGTACACACGTTATGGGGTAAGAGGGCACCATGGGGGTGAATAATTTTGTCCGTGGTGTTTTTGAGTGAGGTGGTGGTGGAACCTGTGACACCTACTCTTAAGATGATAGTCTGACCTGTGTCAACAGGATCCGTGTTTGTTTGTTGTTCTTCTTCATCTTCTTCTTCCTGTGACCTGCAGGAATGGAGGAGGAGGTGGAACCAGTGATACTTGCTCTCAGGTTGATAGTTTGACCTATGTAAGCAGAGTACATATTTATTTTTTCTTCTGCCTTTCATTCTCAATATTATTATTATTGCTTTGGAGAGGAGAGGACATAATTCGGGTGAGCGTATTCTCCCTCATTAGTCACGGTTATATATTTTCAGTAATTGATTACGGTAATTACTTCCGGAAGTCATTAGGGCACTTCCTGTTATGACACGTTAGGTACATAGGGCGGTACTTATGGAGGTGAGGCTATTCTGTCCATAGCGTGTTTGGGGTATGGGGATAATGCATGTTTGTTTGTTTGTCTACTTCTTCGTGTCTTCATCTTCTTCCTTTTCTTCTTCTTCTTCTTCCTCTCCTCTTCTTATCATTATTGCTCTAGAGAGGAGGAGTGGGGTACCGAAATGTTGGCAGCTGGGTGCATGTTTGTTTGTTGTACTTCATCTTCTTTCTCTTCTTCTTCCTCTTTCTCGTATTCTCATTATTATTATTATTAATGTTGTTGTTTGGGAGAGGAAAGGGAGGGGGGCACCCCTTCAGGTGTGCGTGTTCTCCATCATTAGTCACGGTTACTGATTTCCCGTAATCGATTACGGTAATTACTTCCGGAAGTCATTAGGGCACTTCCTGTTATGACACGTTAGGTACATAGGGGGGGGGGGGACCCATGGGGGTGAGGCTAGTGTGTCCAAGTTGTTTTTGGTGAGGGGTTGGGGTGGTGGAACC
>NC_091557.1:20443563-20461063 GCF_042767895.1 Penaeus vannamei | reverse complement strand
GGAACAACAAACAAACATGGATCCTGTTGCCGCAGGTCAAACTATCATCCTAAGAGCAGGTGTCACAGGTTCCACCACCCCAACCCCTCACCCAAAAACACCTTGGACACAGCAGCCTCACCCCCATGGGTCCCCCCCTATGTACCTAACGTGTCATAACAGGAAGTGCCCTAATGACTTCCGGAAGTAATTACCGTAATCGATTACGGGAAATCAGTAACCATGACTAATGATGGAGAACACGCACACCTGAAGGGGTGCCCCCCCTCTCTTTCCTCTCCAAAACAACAACAACAATAATAATAATAATGAGAATACGAGAAAGAGGAAGAAGAAGAAGAGGAAGAAGAAGAAGAAGTAGAAGAAGAAGAGGAACAACAAACAAACATGGATCCTGTTGCCGCAGGTCAAACTATCATCCCAAGAGCAGGTGTCACAGGTTCCACCACCCCAACCCCTCACCTAAAAACACCTTGGACACACTAGCCTCACCCCCATGCCCCCCCCCCCCCCTATGTACCTAACGTGTCATAGCAGGAAGTGCCCTAATGACTTCCAGAAGTGCCCTAATGACTTCCGGAAGTAATTACCGTAATCGATACGGGAAATCAATAACCGTGACTAATGATGGAGAACACGCACACCTGAAGGGGTGCCCCCGCTCCCTTTCCTCTCCAAAACAACAATAATAATAATAATAATAATGAGAATACGAGAAAGAGGAAGAAGAGAAAGATGAAGAAGTACAATAAACAAACATGCACCCAGCTGCCAACATTTCGGTACCCCACTCCTCCTCTCTAGAGCAATAATGATAAGAAGTGGAGAGGAAGAAGAAGAAGAAGAAAAGGAAGAAGATGAAGACACGAAGAAGTAGACAAACAAACAAACATGCATTATCCCCATACCCCAAACACGCTATGGACAGAATAGCCTCACCTCCATAAGTACCGCCCTATGTACCTAACGTGTCATAACAGGAAGTGCCCTAATGACTTCCGGAAGTAATTACCGTAATCAATTACTGAAAATATATAACCGTGACTAATGAGGGAGAATACGCTCACCCGAATTATGTCCTCTCCTCTCCAAAGCAATAATAATGATATTGAGAATGAAAGGCAGAAGAAAAAATAAATATGTACTCTGCTTACATAGGTCAAACTATCAACCTGAGAGCAAGTGTCACTGGTTCCACCTCCTCCTCCATTCCTGCAGGTCACAGGAAGAAGATGAAGAAGAACAACAAACAAACACGGATCCTGTTGACACAGGTCAAACTATCATCTTAAGAGCAGGTGTTACAGGTTCCACCACCCCCACCATCACCTCACTCAAAAACACCACGAACAAAATTATTCACCCCCATGGTGCCCTCTTACACCATAACGTATGTACCTGACATAGGTCAAACTATCTAAGACCAGGTGTCACAGGATCTCCACCACCCCACACCCCTTCACCCAAACACACCCTGGACATATTGGCTCACCACTATAGTTACCCTTAACGTGTCATAACAGGAAGCAGGCCTAATCACTTCCGAAAGTAATCATCATAATCGATTACTGAAAATCAATAACCGAGACTAATGAAGGAGAATACGCACACCCGAAAAATGCCCTCTCCTCTCCAAAAATAATAATAATAATATTGAGAATAAAAGGCTGAAGAACAAACAAATATGCACCCAGCTGACATGGGCCAAACTATCAACCTGAGAGCAGGTGTCACAGGTTCCACACCGTCCCCCCTTTCCTGCAGGAAGAAGAGAAGAAGCAGACAAACAAACAAACAAGCACCTAGCTGCAGGTGTTACAGGTGATTCACCCCTTCCAGCTTCCCCACATACCCCCTCACCAAAAGCAATGATAATGCCTATACCTCATGTCTCAACATGTAAGAGGAAGAAGATGAAGAGACAAACAAACAAACATGTACACAGCTGCTGGCAGAGGTCAAGGTATTGATCCAATAACAGGTGTTACCTCCCACCCCCCTCCTTCTCAGGTCGAAAGAGGGTCATTTCATGCTTAAATCATATTTGGGCCATATGTCCATCCCCCGCGTCAACTAAAAACTAACATCTTCCTCATCGCTCATGGCGATGATTACCGAGTTGCCACGAACGTCACCTCTCCCGGGTGGGGTCGGGCGACATCGATGAGTGCGAGAGGGTGTATTCCGGTAACGAGTATGAAAGTGCAACCACTTCCATGACGACGGCGCTGCTATCTCGTCCCGAGGTGTAACCAAACAAGAAAAAGAATGCTATATTCAGTTCAGTTCAGTTCAGTTAGATTTGCGAAGTCATGCTTCGCCCGGGCCTTTTCTCTGGGGTGGCCCGGCCTGTGTTAACTATTTCTAGTTAACTCAAATGTTTTCTTTGAACTGCATGCTTACCGCGGTGGCTGGATTGCAAGCAAGCGATCCAGCTGCCATGGTGAAAGCATGTTGCACACCCTTTTTACCAGCCCGGCGGCTGTGGTGGGTGGTCCCTGTCTCAGAAATTGTGTGTGTACACAATTCTGCAAGTAATGTAACAGGGTGGCGTTAGGCTCGCCGCAGTGTTTACATGACCTCCCAGACTCACTGTCAATAATTTGCCAAGCGCATTGGTAACCTAGTCTTAGTCTGAATAGTATGACTTCGGTACCTCTTTTTGTATTTGGAGGAAGGGCCAGTGGCTCATAGCCTGAAGCATCTGAGTACCACTTGGCAGCGAGCGATTTTGTGATGTTTTCTCTATGTGCTTCCCGGAGGACCGCACACGCTGCAGCTTTTGTACCTTGGCTCAGTCCCCTTCGGCTGGGTTTAACGATCATGGAGGATGGGGGCATACCCCTGCCCTTTTTGGCTAGTTTATCAGCAAGCTCGTTCCCTTGTATGCCTATGTGGCTTGGGACCCAGTTTATGATGATTCTTCTACCTTGACTAAGGATTCTTTGGGCTATGTATAGTACTGTTGTCAAGAGGTAGATGTTATCTGGGGGCATGCTATGCTGTAAACTGTCAATAGTTGCTCTTGAATCTGTGTGAATGACAACGTGCCCTCCCCTCAGGGACGCGTGTGTCAATGCTTCCATGATCGCAACCGTTTCAGCCTGAAGCGTTGAGGCATTGTCAGTGACCCTAATGGATGCTGTGGTATCCTTTGTTGCAAAGCCGGCGCCTGCAGTATGGTTTATTGGATCCACGGATCCGTCCGTGTAGTAAGTTATACTACCCGGCGGAGTTATTTGTTCAATGACCCTTTGTGCTTGTGCCTTTAGGCTAGGCATGGAATATTGATCTTTTCTCATTGTGAGATTTAGAATTGAGAATTCGATCATTTCGTTTGCCCACGGCGCGGGTTCTTTGTAATCAGGGTGGGGGGAGTCCATACCCTTGGCAAGCAATGAATCTTTCAGTTGAAAGCGTATCAAAACTCTGGCTGTATGTGTGAGCCAGGAATTGTCTGCAAACAACTGATAATCTTGTTGTAGGCGTCTGAGAACTCTTTGTCTTAAATAGGAGTTTGTGGGTGCCTGCAGGACCTTGGAAAGGAACTGTGCTGCCATTAGGTCAATTCTAGTGTCCACGGACGGTAAATCAGTTTCCATGAGGAGGTTGATGACCTTTGTCCACTTAGGTGCACCTAGAATGATCCTGGCTGCTTCGTTTTGTATTGTTTCCAGTTTTTCTTTTAATGTTGTGCTGGAAGCAATGAGGGCGACAGATGCATAGTCAATAATAGGACGGACAGCATGTACATAGAATGATCTTAGTACTTTGTGTCCTGCTCCTATGTGTCTCCCTGTCATGACTTTCATGACTGACAGTCTTTCCTTGGTTCTGTCAAGCAGGTATTGGATCTCCTTTTTGAAAGCGAGTGTGTGTCCTATCCATACACCAAGGTATAGATATTCCTTCACCCATTCCAGATCCATACCCTGTATGGTGAGTTTTTTGTTTCTGACATTGGTTCTCAGTGCCATTGCTTTGGATTTTGCTGCTGATATTTTTAGACCCGTCCTACAACACTCTTCAGACACCAGGTTCAGACAAGGCTGAGCTCTAGTTAGGCAGTGATTGCCAGAGGCTATGATTGCCAAATCTGCATAAGAGATGATCTTGCATCCCTCTGGCAGGTGAATGTCGAGTATGTTGGACATGAGGGTATTAAACAGGGCTGGACTAAGAACCCCTCCCTGAGGAGTTCCATTTTCAAGTGGCATGTGCTGTGAGAGGTGGCCTTGAAATCTGACATTTGCTGATCTATTTTTAAAATAGTCAGCTATCCAGGCCAAGAGTCTGCCTTTGACTCCTTTGTGGATTAGGGTCTCTTGAATGGCAAGTGGACTTGCCAACTCAAAAGCCTTCTCCAGGTCAAGGAAGACAACCACGGCGGGCGAGGTGCAGATTGTGCTTAAGAGTGTGGAAATGCTATGAGCAGTGCTCTTACCCCTTGTGAACCCGTGCAGGTGTTCATGGGGGGGACCCGTTTTCCATCGGAGCCTGTTGAGTACCATCTCAGCTGTTTTGCCCAGGCAGCTGAGAAGAGAGATGGGGCGATACTTGCCAGGCTCCTTTGGCTTTGGGATGGGAACTATTGTGGCTTGTTTCCAGCTCTGGGGCACCGTGGCTGTTTGCCAGGATTTGTTGATAACCTGCAAGAATGCAAGTTCTCCTGCAAGGCCTAGATGCGAAATGATGGGGTGAGAGATCCCATCAGATCCCGGTGCTGACCCAGAACTGGATTTGTATGATTTTCTTAGTTCCCTAAGAGAGAACAAGGCATCTGCTTCATCAGCTTCGAGTGCCTTGTCTCTTATGAGAGCAAGTCTTTCTGGATTTAAGTTTTGTTGTTTTTCTCTCATCATTGGAGGCAGATTGTTGGTGCTGGTTCTGGCAGAGAACTCAAGCACCAATCTGTTAGCCTCTGATTGTGGGTCATGATGAGTGCATTTCGGGGCTTGGCGGCTTGTCGCTTGCCTGACCCGTTTCCACAACTCTGTAAGGCTGGTCTGGTACCCAAAAGACTGGCACCATTCCAGCCATTTTTCCTGCCTTACTCTGTTGGCAGTTTCCTTGGCATCCACAACAGCTTCCCTCAGCAGGACCAGATTGTCGGGAGATCTTTGCCGTCGGAAGTTTTTTCTACACATATTAACCCTGTGGTTGACCTCTTTGATCTCGTCATTATAGTACCAGGCGTCTTTGTGAGTTCTGGACCATGGACGAGTTTTGGGAATGGTTTGTGAGGCTGCCTGGTTTATGGCCTGGATTAGCCTTGCCTCTTGCACATCCCCATCTTCATTATTGTTATTGGGTTCATTGTCTTTCAGACATCGAGCCAAGCCTTCTTGGAAGGCAAACCAGTTGGCCTTGTCAGTTTTCCATTTAGGAATGTGATGTGGTCTTTGGGCTGGACCTGCATCCATTAGTGTGGTGACTATGCCGTAGTGATCACTAGTAACTGTATCAACACACCGTCGAATTCTCTCCACCATTGTTGCAGTGGCAAAGGTGAGGTCTAGGACCCCTCCCTTCACATGCGTTGGTTCTTTGGTGTTGAGAAGAGCGATCTCAGGGAATGTCTCAAGCACTTCTGCTATATGAATGCCTGCCGCGTTCGGCCTTTTGCGGGGATTCAGCATGGCCATGTGTGCATTGAAGTCTCCCCCTATGATCACTCGGTCTTGTGCTGCAGTAGCACAGACCTGGTTTAGATCTAAGCTCTCACACAGTGGTTTGCTATAAATATTGTATATTTTTATAGAGCCCCCAGGTAGCTGAATCTCAACAGCAAGAGATTCAACACCATCTCCACAGTGCGGCGGATTGGCTATTAAGGAGCAAGGGATAGCTTCTTTTACCAGGGTCATCAGGCCTCTAGCACCATCCAGGTTTGGAGTGGTGAAGGCATGATATCCTGAGAAGCACACGGATCCCATTGTTAGTGTCTCCTGGAGCATGACGACGTCAATGCTCCTTGCTCGCACAATGGACTGGAGAAATGAGTTCTTGCTTTTATAGCTACAGATATTCCACTGCAGTATGCTTAGATTGTGTGCCATGATGGTTACTCAGTGTCACTTGCTTCATCTTCCGATGCCCCAGTGCTGGTGGCATCAGATAAATACAGATCCTCATTGACTGAGGATTGTACAACTTCCTCTAAGTCAGACACTCCGGTTAAGGCCTTACCAGGGGGTGTAGGGCCTAGGTTGGAAGTGTCACCTTGGGTCGGAGGACGAGACTTTGGCTGTACAGACTCGGCCTGCTGCACAGTTTCAGCCTGTCCTGACAGACTAGCTGGGGTTTTATGTGGTGTTTCTTTTGAAGCTAGCCTGTCATCCGAGGATTTGGGGAGGGGAGCGCTGCTCGTTATCGGTTTGGAGGCTTCTAGCTTCCTTCCCTTCAGAGCCGCCACAGTTTGGGTCATTGCCGTCATGGTGACCTGCACTGCTTTCTCCGCCTCCTCACTGGTCCTCCCCAAGGCTGTTGCTACTGCAGAAACTACAACACTCAACAGGAGAGTCATATCTTTCTCATCAAAGAAAAGATTATCATCTACTGGGGGGACCATTGCTGTGGACTTTGAACCTTTTTCCCTTTGGTTCTTTTTTGTGGTTTTGCCACTAGCAAGCTCGGGGAATTCCTCTCTGTTAGAGGTATCCAATTTTCTCTGTGGGGGCGACTCCTTCCTCTTAGGAGGTCGGGGAGTCTTCTCCTTTTTATTTTGTTTTTTGTTTTGACCCCAGACATAGGTACCTGGGGGCGCAGGGACAAAGTCAGGACGTTTTTTTGGCTAACTCCTGCTTTTTAATCACTGCCTGTTTCCTGACAGAGCAAGCCAGACTCCAGGCATGATGTTTTTTGGCACAGTTTGGACACTTGGCTGTTGTGTCCTTCTGGCCATCTTTGTGTGCCTTAATACACACTTCCGTTTCATGTGCCTCGCTGCATACACCACATTTGGCTTTGGCCTTGCAGTTGGCCTGGTGATGCCCGAATTTTTGGCACGTGAAACACCTCAAGGGCTCTGGCACATATGTCCTGAGCTTGTATGAGCCCCAGTTACCCAGATCAAGGGTGGTGATTGGGGCTCCCTTGAGGATAACAAGGACTTGCCTGGTTGGAGACTTCCCTTTGGTCATGGAGGAAGCCTCCACCAATTGTGGTAGAGACGTGATCACCTCCACGTCGAACCCTAGTGGAAAGCCAAGTAGCACCATCTTGGATTTTTTCTCTTGGGAGGTCAGTGGTGAGATACACACCTTCCTCCCATCTTTAAGCACCTTGATTTCCTGCAGGAAGTTCATGGTGGCTTTGTCTTAGGGGGCAATGATCATGCCCTCATCTCTGGAGATTCGGATTGATAATCTCACATTTCTTTCCTTCTCCAATGCCCTTACCAGCTGGTATGCATTGTCGAAGTCTTCAGGTTTTTTTGGTACCTTAAACCGCGTTAGTCGACTTGGGGTGTGTTCTGCCTCTTCATCAGAGTCAGTCTCCACCCTTCGTCGCTTCACGCCTCCCCTTTGCAGGGGTTTAAGGCCTTTGGAAGTGGGGGCAGCTGTTTTGGCTGGTACAGCTGGAGCCCCTTCATGACTGAGGGAGTTCTGAGGGGAGTTCAGGCTTCCCTCAGTCTGGTGTGTAAGGACAGACTTTGTGGTTGGTGTTTCTGTCTTGTCCTTGCTCGGTTCAGCAGGCCGGACACGTTCGGCCTGCTTTTGGGTTTTCTTTCGCCCCCCTGCAGCCTTGAAAGGCTCCAGGGTGACTGCGATGGTCGGATTCATTTTGTGGTCATTAGAGAGTTGGAAAATGATTTGTCCCCTTTCGGGGGTTATCTTTATACCTCCTCTCTGGGTGAGGTCTTAAGAAGGGCCTCACAAAAAGCTCTGATCCCTACACTCGACCCTTCAGCACCACAGGACAGGAGATCCCCCTGGGTGGGCTGAACTTGGAGTTTTGGTGTGGTAAACGCTCTGCACCACAATCCTGCTACAAGGGGGGTGTGATCACGTCACCGCAGCCCAGGCGAATGTTGGAAATCAACGTTTCCCGCAGGCCCAGGCTGCACCAGGAAATCAGAAAGAGAGGGCAAGAGTAAGACACCGAAAAGACGCCCTTGGTGCGTGGCCACAAACTATGTCCAGGACCAGAGGGTCCAGACCTGGTTTGTAACCTCGCTCTCCAAGGGAGCGGTAGTGGGGCACTTACTACAAGAGAAGGCCTGGCCAATTGTCGCGGCGAACCACGAGAAATTGGCGGTGCTCTCTGTGTAGTTTGTTGTCAAATAATATCGTAATCAAGCTCAAGTCTGGAGGCTTTAGCTCTGGAGAATCACGCCAAGTGAGTGACAACAATGCCTCGCCAATTGGGTGATCTCTCTCTGCACACCACAGGAGAGAGGGCCTGTAAGGTGTGTACACCACACGGGAGAGGACCTGCTCCGTGTGTATGTGCTATATTAACCAACACTGAGTTTTTAAGATGATATCATACAAATATAAGGCATTTGGCAAAATCCAATTCTCACTCCATTTACGCATGCAAAAAAAAAAAAAAAAAAAAAAAATCACTCGCAAAAAACATACATGATAACTTTTATCACAAATGCGCAATATAACAAAGGAAGTCCTCACAAGAATAACAGAAATGACTTATCTTCGTTGGCAATTACTACCTTTGAGACTTCCACTCATCTTTTAACATGTCATAGCAGCCGTTTTTATATTGCTAATGATTCTTCACAATAACTATACAATTCAGCGAAAAGGATCATAAAACTCTTGTTGCAGACAATGTCTTTATAATGGCTTTCAGCCTTACACAAACGCACATCTTAACAGGCGACAATGCAATATAAGAAAATTTGAATCGAGTTTTAATCGACTTGAATTTAATGCGTAAATATAAATGTGGCAACCACCTCGCATATTTGTACATGTCGATGTGTCACATTTGCGAGATAATTATCCCGCCACACAACCGATACATTTCAAAACCTGCTCGTTCTACTGTATATACAAGCAAGCTTGCGAAAATTTGTAAAAGTGCGAATTATTTCATAAACTTGCTTGGGGGCATAAATTCAACCAAACTTTACTTCTCGATCTCCCGCAATCGTCTTTCTCACCTGCCCACAAATATGCGGTTAAAGATCGAACTAAATAACCTCTCCGTCGGCCTACTGTAATTTACTTTATCGGGAAACGCCCATCTAGGCACCATTTTTAAAAAGTAATGCATACTTACCTTTGATCAAATATTCCTGTACAAAGAGAAACAACTATTTTTACACCGACATGGAATAAAACTTACTGCTCGACCTCTTCAATATTTTCTGATAAACTTAATATTCATACATGTCACATTACGAAACGCTGATATGTCTAAACATCCTCGGCTAAGATATAATGTTTCACTAATTAATTCACTAATTGCCATAATGAAAATTGTTAAAAGGTTCCTAAGAACAATTTATCTTTTAAAAATGTATAAAAGAGAAGGTTTTAAGCAATTGTAACACATTTTTTTTACGTTTTAGCCATAGGCTCTGTATCTAAATGAAGACGTTTTAGGATAAAATGATAAAACACGTTTGCCCTTCTTGTCATAGAGATTTTATAATTTTAACTGTATTACGCACATTTATGCACCATTTTTTAAGTAATGCATACATTTTCATCGTTACTCGCTAATTGTCGTAGCGACGAAAACCGTTAAATGCCCCTAAAAAACATTTTCACCATCAAAATAAAAGAGAGAGAGAAAATATATAAAAGAAGGAGGCCAAGTAATTGTTAAATTACTATTTGCCGTTTTAGCAGCAGATTCTTTATCAAAGCAAAGGACTTTTATATGATATGATGCAGTTTGAGGATAGCATAACTCTTATGTCATAGAACTTTTATAATTTTACGTCTATTGGACACAGATAAATTCGCCTAAAACCGGGATTATCAATCAAGGATAAATTTACTCCAAAGGAGTAGAAAGTCTACATGACACTCTCGATGCAATAGGTCTTAGCAGTTGGCATGCGAATATCCATTTCTTTTTTTAAACCAAGTCATCAGTAACTATATATTTTCCATAATCATCATATTACTTGCAAACAAAGGCACTTACTTTTTCTTTCTATGCGACTGCATTAGACATTCCTGATTTTTACACGACAGTAAAGGGGCATATGGCGAGCAACATAGAGTCAAGGAGGTAAATTATAGAGGAAAGGTTAAAATCACACACCTAAAGAGAAAAAGTGGCAACCGAAGCAATATTTTTAGTACTTTTGCCATTAATGGCATGTAGAAAACATTCGCTTGGAAAAGAAAAGTCGCATAACACCATGATAAGGGAGAGAAAAGCGTCCTTTTACATAACTCAGAGAAAGAAAAAAGTGACTTTTTACTCAAATACAAGAACGACTGAAAGTATATATACATATTGGTGGGGCATATGTTTTTCAGGTCATGAAAATATAGGGCAAAACCATTAAAACGTTCTCGCATTGCTGTCATCTTTAACAGAAGACATGTATATTATCAGTAAAATAAGTTTTGTGCAATTGAATACATTTGTCTTTCCTGTAATAATAATACAAAAAGTCAATTTGCTCATTAATACTACTAATGTCTTATTCCTTTAAAGATGTCCTCCTAAACAGTGATGATGCTTTGTCCAATATACAGATGATGGAAGACCTTACACAGACGGCTGAGAATACCGCGACTCGTCACGAGCTATTGGTCTCACCAGCATACTAGGCGAGAAACCAACAAACAGAAGTACTCGTCTCGACTCCATCCGTGAAGAATTACCTGGTTAATGAATATCTCGCCTTTAAATCGCACCTTTTCAGTCATTTGACCAAGGTAAATCCCCATGTTCTAGATAGGGAGAATGACACGTCTCTTTGCTGGTCCTCGTAGTACATCCTTCTACACACCTGTTCGTTTCGCTAGTTCACGCAGTCTGTTTCCCCTATCAAACATGCCATACCTTGTTGGTGGATCTTATCCTGGCCCCACCCCCTCGGCTATACGCGATAGTCAAGAAAAAAGTAGTGATTTTGATCATAAATGTAGGTATAACATGACTTCACACGTCACTGAATATGTATCTCCAAGACTTGATATGTATTTGGAGATGCGTGTAATCATACGAGCATCGAGCTTGGAGGTCCCTTGTGATGAAAACGCAAGGATTTTATAAAGCCATAAGACAGTAATATTTCTTGATAAGTATTTGAAAATACTAATAACCCATATAATTTGTCGGAAAGAAAGGCGAAAAATTGTTGAAAACATTTCTCAGAAACGAATCTGCATAGGTTGCCAACTAATTCCATCAAGTTTTACTTCTCTTTCCTCGCAATTCATCTTCCTTTCCGCACACAGATACACGATGATAGGAGGAGATGACTTGCATTTTTTTCTGAGATGTTACCTCCGACATCGGTTACGGAAGTCTCCTTTGTTCAAAAGAGCATTTAGATAAAGGCTTATGATTATTAACCTCATCCGAGTCATTCCATAATCGTATTTTCTCAAATTTTATTATGTAAAAATATGTAATCATTCCTGTATGACAAATCTTGCTTACATACAATGTCAATAGTTTCATAAAACCTTGTTGTATAAAGAAGAAATTAAAAACATTACTATAGAGCTTTAACGTACTTTGCCTCAGAAAGGACTTTCATTCAGCAGATAAACGGTTTGTTATCACCCACCTCTGCGAAAGAGGTGGGTAATAGTGCGAATTATTTATAACAAACAAGGGTGCCTAAGAAAAAGGATTTTCATTCAGCAGATAAACTGTTTGTTATCACCCACCTTCGACTTGTCTGTTCTCTCTCCCTGTAATACTAGCTGCGGTTTAAACAAGGCATATTACTATACGTTTATTTCCGCACGCGCCGCACTCATCGCCGGCGTTGTTGCGCGCGAGAAGTACAAACGCCCGCGTCAACGGCGGCGGCGGCGGCGGCGACGACGACTGCGGAAAGTAAAGACGCATGCGACGACCGCGGCGGCGGCGGCAGCGGCGGGCGTCTCGGGGAGGAAAGGGGTGAGGGCTCTAGCTGCTACAATACAATATAAAAACGGCTGCTATGACATGTTAAAAGATGATTGGAGGTCTCAAAGGTAGTAATTGCCAACGAAGATGTCATTTCTCTTATTTTTGTGAGGACTTCCTTTGTTATATTGCGCATTTGTGATAAAAGTTATCATGTATGGTTTTTGCGTGATTTTTTTTTTTTTTTTTTTTTTGCATGCGTAAATGGAGTGAGAATTGAATTTTGCCAAATGCCTTATATTTGTATAATATCAACATCTTAAAAACTCAGTGTTGGTTAATATAGCATTCTTTTTCTTGTTTGGTTACACCTCGGGACGAGATAGCAGCGCCGTCGTCATGGAAGTGGTTGCACTTTCATACTCGTTACCGGAATACACCCTCTCGCACTCATCGATGTCGCCCGACCCCACCCGGGAGAGGTGACGTTCGTGGCAACTCGGTAATCATCGCCATGAGCGATGAGGAAGATGTTAGTTTTTAGTTGTCGCGGGGGATGGACATATGGCCCAAGTATGATTTAAGCATGTCTAGTTGTTTGTGCTAGTGTATATTTGAAGATGATAAAGGTATATTGAGTACATGGCGCAGTTTGTTTTGCTACAAGCTTAAACACGATGAATAGCTATGTGACCTAACTCACGCCGGAAATGACCCTCTTTCGACCTGAGAAGGAGGGGGTTGGGAGGTAACACCTGTTATTGGATCAATACCTTGACCTCTGCCAGCAGCTGTGTACATGTTTGTTTGTTTGTCTCTTCATCTTCTTCCTCTTACATGTTGAGACATGAGGCATAGCCATTATCATTGCTTTTGGTGAGGGGGTATATGGGGAAGCTGGAAGGGGTGAATGACCTGTAACACCTGCAGCTAGGTGCTTGTTTGTTTGTTTGTTTGTCTGCTTCTTCTCTTCTTCCTGCAGGAAAGGGGGGACGGTGTGGAACCTGTGACACCTGCTCTCAGGTTGATAGTTTGGCCCATGTCAGCTGGGTGCATATTTGTTTGTTCTTCAGCCTTTCATTGTCAATATTATTATTATTGTTTTTGGAGAGGAGAGGGCATTTTTCGGGTGTGCGTATTCTCCCTCATTAGTCTCGGTTATTGATTTTCAGTAATCGATTATGATGATTACTTTCGGAAGTGATTAGGCCTGCTTCCTGTTATGACACGTTAAGGGTAACTATAGTGGTGAGCCAATATGTCCAGGGTGTGTTTGGGTGAAGGGGTGTGGGGTGGTGGAGATCCTGTGACACCTGGTCTTAGATAGTTTGACCTATGTCAGGTACACACGTTATGGGGTAAGAGGGCACCATGGGGGTGAATAATTTTGTCCGTGGTGTTTTTGAGTGAGGTGGTGGTGGAACCTGTGACACCTACTCTTAAGATGATAGTCTGACCTGTGTCAACAGGATCCGTGTTTGTTTGTTGTTCTTCTTCATCTTCTTCTTCCTGTGACCTGCAGGAATGGAGGAGGAGGTGGAACCAGTGACACTTGCTCTCAGGTTGATAGTTTGACCTATGTAAGCAGAGTACATATTTCTTTTTTCTTCTGCCTTTCATTCTCAATATTATTATTATTGCTTTGGAGAGGAGAGGACATAATTCGGGTGAGCGTATTCTCCCTCATTAGTCACGGTTATATATTTTCAGTAATTGATTACGGTAATTACTTCCGGAAGTCATTAGGGCACTTCCTGTTATGACACGTTAGGTACATAGGGCGGTACTTATGGAGGTGAGGCTATTCTGTCCATAGCGTGTTTGGGGTATGGGGATAATGCATGTTTGTTTGTTTGTCTACTTCTTCCTGTCTTCATCTTCCTTTTCTTCTTATTCTTCTTCCTCTCCTCTTCTTATCATGATTGCTCTAGAGAGGAGGAGTGGGGTACCGAAATGTTGGCAGCTGGGTGCATGTTTGTTTGTTGTACTTCTTCATCTTCTTCCTCTTTCTCGTATTCTCATTATTATTATTATTATTGTTGTTGTTTGGGAGAGGAAAGGGAGGGGGGCACCCTTCAGGTGTGCGTGTTCTCCATCACTAGTCACTGTTACTGATTTCCCGTAGTCGATTACGGTAATTACTTCCGGAAGTCATTAGGGCACTTCCTGTTATGACACGTTAGGTACATAGGGGGGGGGGGGACCCATGGGGGTGAGGCTAGTGTGTCCAAGTTGTTTTTGGTGAGGGGTTGGGGTGGTGGAACCTGTGACACCTGCTCTTAGAATGATAGTTTGACCTGCGGCAACAGGATCCATGTTTGTTTGTTGTTCCTCTTCTTCCTCTTTCTCGTATTCTCATTATTATTGTTGTTGTTGTTTTGGAGAGGAAAGGGAGGGGGGGCACCCCTTCAGGTGTGCGTGTTCTCCATCATTAGTCACGGTTACTGATTTCCCGTAATCGATTACGGTAATTACTTCCGGAAGTCATTAGGGCACTTCCTATTATGACACGTTAGGTACATAGGGGGGGGGACCCATGGGGGTGAGGCTAGTGTGTCCAAGGTGTTTTTGGGTGAGGGGTTGGGGTGGTGGAACCTGTGACACCTGCTCTTAGGATGATAGTTTGACCTGCGGCAACAGGATCCATGTTTGTTTGTTGTTCCTCTTCTTCTTCTACTTGTTCTTCTTCTTCTTCTTCTTCTTCTTCTTCCTCTTTCTCGTATTCTCATTATTATTATTATTGTTGTTGTTGTTTTGGAGAGGAAAGAGAGGGGGGGCACCCCTTCAGGTGTGCGTGTTCTCCATCATTAGTCATGGTTACTGATTTCCCGTAATCGATTACGGTAATTACTTCCGGAAGTCATTAGGGCACTTCCTGTTATGACACGTTAGGTACATAGGGGGGGACCCATGGGGGTGAGGCTGCTGTGTCCAAGGTGTTTTTGGGTGAGGGGTTGGGGTGGTGGAACCTGTGACACCTGCTCTTAGGATGATAGTTTGACCTGCGGCAACAGGATCCATGTTTGTTTGTTGTTCCTCTTCTTCTTCTTCTTCTTCTTCTTCTTCTTCTTCCTCTTCTTCTTCTTCTTCCTCTTTCTCGTATTCTCATTATTTTTGTTGTTGTTGTTTTGGAGAGGAAAGGGAGGGGGGGGCATCCCTTCAGGTGTGCGTGTTCTCCATCTTTAGTCGAGGTCACTGATTTCCCGTAATCGATTACGGTAATTACTTCCGGAAGTCATTAGGGCACTTCCTTTTATGACACGTTAGGTACATAGGGGGGGGACCCATGGGGGTGAGGCTGCTGTGTCCCTATCATCACTACTATGTATACACACACACACACACACACACACACATATATATATATATATATATATATATATATATATATATATATATATATATATATATGTGTGTGTGTGCGTGTGTGTGTGTGTGTGTGTGTGTGTGTGTGTGTGTGTGTGTGTGTGTGTGTGTGTGTGTGTGTGTGTGTGTGTGTGTGTGCGTGCGTGCGTGTGTGTGTGTGTGTGTGTGTGCGTGTGTGTCTGTCTGTATATATATATATATATATATATATATATATATATATATATATATACAGACAGATAGAGAGATAGATATACACACATTTACATATGTATGGATATATATAACTGTATTCATGTATGTACATAAAATACACACACAAACACACACACACACACACATATAGAGAGAGAGAGATGACACATCTATTCATATCTATATTTCTCTTCATGTCTATCTCACTCACTCTCTCTCCTCACTCACTCTTTCTCTCTCCCTCACTCACTCACGCTTTCTCTCCCTCTCACTTACTCACTTTCTCTGACACTCCCTCTCCCTCTCTCCTCACTCACTCTCTTCACTTACTCTTCTCTCTCTTTCTCTCACTCACTCACTCTCTCTCTCTCTCTCTCTCTCTCTCTCTCTCTCTCTCTCTCTCTCTCTCTCTCTCTCTCTCACTCACTCACTCACTCACTCACTCACTCACTCACTCACTCACTCACTCACTCACTCACTCACTCACTCACTCCAGTTCCGTACCAACCATCGCAGAGAGAGGACGTGATTTTTCCCTCTGTGACCTGGTGTGTCCTCAGTCTGCCTAATCACCCTGACAATGGGGCCCACAGAGACCCTTCGATTTCAAGCGAACGAGTTCATGAAATATCTGTGAAGATCAAAAGCTACTTACAGTGAAAGTGAAAAAAAAACTAATGAATTCAAACCAGATATGAGTAGTTATATGAGGAATCTGTGCGGTCTCTACGCAAACCGCACCCAAAGTAAATAGGTGAAGTCTGTTTGTGTGTGACATTTTAGCGAATGATCTGACCTCAGAACACCTGTGTATACAATGGCTACCCAAGCCGGGTTTTCTCTGTTGGCGGAGATGGACATCTCAGCAAGTGACACGAATACTGAGAACGAACGAACAAAGAAAAGAGCAAAAAGACAAGTAATGAGTCTGCAGAACTTGTATCCCCCAGCCATCTGTGTGCATATTTCAGGAGGGACACGAAGCTAGTGACACATGGTGACAAATACCGTTGGGTGTCTCAAGTGCTGAAGACAGTTCCTTAAAACAAAACTAAAGGAGCCCTAGAATTAAGACTAGGTCGAAATAATATCTACGTACGCTGTAAGATTGAAGAAATTCTTACCCGTATAACCACGACCGGAACGGCAGGAGAAATCCTCGAAATGAGCAGAGCTTATGGCAGAGGGCACTGTACTAACCTCTTTGTGTTCGATGTCCCGAGGGAAATTGAAACCAGTGAGATCGTGGAATACAATGAAGATATTCTACACGGTAAACGCATTCAATTTAATGGTAGGATGACACAGCGGCTCATCATCACTTAAGAAGGGGAGAAAATCCCCCAAACCATCAAAATTGTGGAGGGAATGGCACCTTTCAGGTGCGCTGTCTTCAAATCACTCACCCCATTTTGCGCCAACTGTTCCAGATGGGGGCACGGGGCACGCGCTTGTCTCCGCGAGGAGCCGTGCTGTCGGTACTGCGCGGCCGTTCACATGAGCAGGGAGTGCGCCGAAAAAATCGCACTGGGAAATCAACTCCCAAGGAAATGTGCCAATTGCAGACGAACATAATGCAAACTCTCCATTATGTGCATACCATCCGAACGATAGAACAAAAAATGCTAAAGAAGCAACAGGCTGTTCTGCCTTCTCGCAATTCCAACCCATTTCCTCGTCTTAACGATGAGGCAGAATTCCCCCAGCTTGGGAGGATAAATGTGGCGAGGTATGCAGAATGAAAACAGTCGGTCTCTCCAGCCTTACTATCGGCATCAGCTCCTGCTCCAGCGCTAGCCTCAAGGTCTGCTTCAGCCCCTTCAGTGCCAACTTCGGCTCCTGCTCCATCGCCAGTTTCAAGGTCTGATTCAGCCCCTTCATTGGCAGTTTCAGCTCCTGCTACTTCGGCATCTACTTCAGAACC
>NC_091557.1:20390068-20395068 GCF_042767895.1 Penaeus vannamei | reverse complement strand
TTTTCTCGCATTTGGAGATTTATTTATATTGTTTCAACGACAACAAAATGCAACTCAGGTTCGTGATTTTCTCTCAAGCTGAGAATTTTCTTTTTGTAATTCGCGATCATTTACGAATTCTGTGTATTCTTTCTCTTCTTATACGTATTTCATTCATTGATTGTTGAATTTCACTCATTGTTGGACTCTTTGGTTCATTTTATTATTTTACTGATTTCAGTATTCGCACTCACGAACGCGCATATCATTTAATTCTTTGTAGTAAACAGTTAACCCACACACCCCACCCCGGCTGACCTCACTTCCCTTTCATCCGGTCGTGGAGGGCAGGGACCTGTAATTAGGCCCTCAACACTATTTCGGTGACAATTCTTCTGTGCAAAGAATAATAGCTTGATCGCAAATATTTCAAAATTCATTTTAATAAATAAAGCATAACAATCTTCCCCTTTCATCGTGCAATAATGCATGGGGTTTCGTAATGAATAATAGATTTGCGTACCCGACGTTTGAGAGTAAGTATAATGAAACTGAAGCATAACTCATTCGTTCGGCATATTGAGTAGGTGTGACCTGTATTAACATCTGATTAGGAAGACGGGTTTAAAGCTTAATTCGCTTAGTAAAACCAACCTTCTCACTTTCTTTACCGCTGGCATGTCCGGAAAATCCCGACAATCGTGTGATTCGTAGTTGATATCTGCGTGCGCCATTCACAGATTGTAGAGTAAGACTAACGATAAAATTCGAGTCTCATATAGTCACTTCATTCGTTCAGATAATTTGGGCATAAGGGACCCTCTGTCGATGAAAACTAGCTCTCACATGCGTAAGCGAGATATTATTTCCTCTGTGTATCAGATTTTGTTGCGTCCGTAAGTACGATTAAATTATCGGGGATAACGCAAAAAAAAACATTTCTGAACTGGGGTGCTTGCATTGCGGAAGCTTGCAAAAGAGATTTCATGTCAATATTCATTTGCGTACGTTAAGTCGCATTTCATTTTAATGTTGAATTATTGGGGTAATTGAAATAACTGTTGTACTGACATAGGAAAGATTATAACATTTGCTGAAATGAACGTTAGATTCGTGTTTGTGATCCATCTTCGTGTGAGCTCGCTTTCTCTTCACACTCATAATTACATATACACACTCATTCACGCAATCAGGCACTGTTAAGTCAAATCTTCAATTATAGAATTTGTTGTGCATAATTGCAGGTTATCTCTTTTACCCACAATGTTGCTGTGATAAGTAAACATACACCCAATCATTTCACACACTCTTCCACGCAGTTCAACAGAACACTGTAAAGTCAAATCTTCATGTATAGGATTTGTTGTGTCATGGTCCAAGGCTATTCTTTTGCCTTGTTGACGTTGCTGATCGTGATTAGTGGAAATGATGCACAATACATATTTTTCTTATCTATGAAATGACAATCGGTTCAAGTTATCCTTGCGGATGCCGATGTCATTTCCCTTATCTATTCTCATGTCTATCTGAGATGGTTAGTAGCTCAAGCAAGTTCGTGAGAACTGCTACTCTCCTCTCCCTCATTTATTTTTCTTTCTGAAAAATACAAAAGTAGAAAAAAACGAAAATAAATGAAATAACCACATTAAAATCTGCAAATTAGCAGAAAAATAACGGCTAGTAGCACTTGATTAACATCCCTCCCTCTCTGTTGTTTTCCTTTTTCTCTAACTATCCTGGCCCTTACGTGTATAAACTGGTTCATAATGTATATATATGAACGTGTATATCCGACGTGGCATCAATGGAGATCGAACTGCAGCACGATCGCCTTGCAATCCCGTGAGACGAACATCGCCAGAAAATCGCTGCAGGCCAAAGAACGAGAACTCGCGAAATTGCAGGTATTAAGCCGCCCAGATCAAGTGGACGGGCGCCGCCTGTCAGTACTCCCGTAGATCCAGTGAAGAACCAGGAACTCGTCAGAGCAGGCCCATGATGCTATGAAAAGCCGCCTGCCTGGACGCCTGTAGATCGGTTAACCTCCAGGAGCTCCCCAGCACAGGAGTAAGACGCCTTCAGACGAAAGGACGCCACTGCCCAGGATGCCGTAGACCCAGACACGCAGGCTACGAGGACGTCGGTACGAGCCGAAAAGGACCTGGACAAATCTGCGAGGACGTGTGGACGATGACGCTGCCGAGTACCACCTAGATAAGGACTACGAAGACGACTGGACGGACCGAAGTCAAGGAGGACCTAGGCGAAACCTTTGAGGACGTGTGGACATCGATGACGGATGGATGCACTAAGGACCAAGATGGAGAGGCCGACAACGAGGAGATGCACGACGACAACCGAGAACAGGAACGCGACGAGACGACCAGCAGATGGGATACGATGATAGGTCACCCTTGAAGTAATTCAGATGACGCCACGAGGACGAGGCTAAGGTGGTGGCCGAGCGGTATAAAGGGTAATACATGCAATACCTACTTCCCACGTGTGTCCACAACTAGACCTCGTGGTCTGGCAGGGGCGCCATGTGCGTGCCCCATGCTCACTGCCCCTCACTTCACCCACGCCCGTTTGCGCCCCTAGCGCTCCCTCTGGCCGGATAAAAGGGAAACCAATCTTGACCCAGTCTCACACCCTCAGCGACCTTCTCAGTGACCCCTTCTGACCTGAGTTGCCGCTCTCGGCCTCTGGCCGGGGGATCCACCCAGCGCCGTTCTTTGTGTATCGTTATTGTTGTAACTCTTAGAAATAAAGAGAACAGCCACACCGAGTTTCCCTGTACACCATAAAACGAGAGCTCTTAGAACCTCCCACGCACTCATAATTACATACACACACACACTCATTCACGCAAACAGACACGGTAAAGTCAAATCTTCAATTATAGGATTTGTTGTGCATAATTGTAGGTTATCTCTTTTACCCACAATGTTGCTGTGATGAGTAAACATACACACAATCATTTCACACACTCCCACGCAGTTCAACAGACACTGTTAAATCAAATCTTCATCTTTAGGATATGTTGTGTCGTAGTCTAAGGCTATTCTTTTGCCTTGTGGCGTTGCTGATCGTGATTACTGGAAATGACGCACAATATATATATTTTTTCTTCTCTATGAAATGACAATTGGTTCAAGTTATCCTTGCGGATGCCGATGTTATTTCCCTTTTCTATTCTCATATCTGTCTGAGATGGTTAGTAGCTCAAGTAAGTTCGTGAGAATTGCTACTCTCCTCTCCCTCATTTATTTTTCTTCCTGAAAAATACAAAAGTGAAAAAGAACGAAAATAAATGAAATAACCACATTAAAAACTGCAAATTAGCATAAAAATATCGGCTAACAGCACTTAATTAACATCCCTCCCTCTCTGTTTTTCTTTTTCTCTTACTATCTTGGCCCTTACGTGTATAAACTGGACGTGTATATCCGACGCGGCATCAAAGGAGATCTAACTGCAACACGATCGCATTACAATGCCGTGAGATGAACATCGCCAGCAGATCGCCGCAGCCCGAAGGACGAGGACTCGCGAAATTGCAGGTATTAAGCCACCCAGATCAAGTGGACGGGCGCCGCCTGTCAGTACTCCCGTAGACCCAGTGAAAAAACAGGAACTCGTCAGAGCAGGCCCCAGGATGCTATGAGAAGCCGCCTGCCTGTACGCCCGCAGATCGGTTAACCACCAGGAGCTCCCCAGCGCAGGAATAAGCCGCCCTCAGACGAAAGGACGCCCCTGCCCAGGATGCCATAGACCCAGACGCGCAGGCTACGAGGACGTCGGTACGAGCCGCAGCCGAGAAGGACCTGGACGAATCTGCGAGGACGTGTGGACGACGATGCCGCCGAGTACCACCTGAATGAGGACTACGAGGACGACTGGACGGACCGAAGTCAAGGAGGACCTAGGCGAAACCTTTGAGGACGTGTGGACGTCGATGACGGATGGATGCAACAAGGACCAAGATGAAGAGGCCGACAACGAGGAGATGCATGAGGACGACAGAGAACAGGAACGCGACGAGGACCGACCAGGGCCGATTAGGCGAAAACGAGGACGAACCCTCGTCATCAGCCGATCCGTGTCGCGGCAGGGGAAGCAGTAGGAACGTCAGGTCAACTTCGAGAAGGAGCTATTTTCAGCGCTTCGAGGACGAGCCGGGGGTAGGTGGCAGAGCGATGAAGGAGTTACTAATAAGGCGTACCGTATTCGTACACCTGTTGTTTGTACCGGCAGCCTGTTCTAAATATACACCAAGCCATGCCGCCAGCCAAAGGGTGGTAAAGCTGACCCAAGTTGACCCAACTTGGCTCACTCACTCTCTGACGGTCACCCGCCCTAGCAGGGCGTGGGGCCTTCTCACTCACACCTTCAGCTAACTACAAAATTCAAAATGTATTATAAAATAAGAGGCGTTACTACCTTTTATACTCTCGCTCTACCCCACTGTAATTCTTCTTCTCTCTGTCTCTCTCTCTCTCTCCCCCACCCTCCCTCCCTCCCTCCCTCTCAAACTCCTCCCCCCCACCCTCTCTCTCTCTCTCTCTCTCTCTCTCTCTGTCTCTCTCTCTCTCTCTCTCTCTCTCTCTCTCTCTCTCTCTCTCTCTCTCTCTCTCTTCTCTCTCTCTCTCTCTCTCCTCTCCCTCTCTAACTCCTCTCCCCTCTCCCTCTCTCTCTCTCTCTCTCTCTCTCTCTCTCTCTCTCTCTTCTCTTTTGTACTCCTTTCTCTCTCTCTCTCTTCTCTCTCTCTCTCTCTCTCTCTCTCTCTCTCTCTCTCTCTCTCTCTCTCTCTCTCTCTCTCTCTCTCTCTCTCTCTTTCTCTCTCTCTACCCCCTCTAATTCTTCTCTCTCTCTCTCTCACTCTCTCTCTCTCTCTCTCTCTCTCTCTCTCTCTCTCTCTCTCTCTCTCTCTCTCTCTCTCTCTCTCTCTCTCTCTCTCTCTCTCTCTTTCTCTCTCTCTCTCTCTCTCTCTCTCTCTCTCTCTCTCTCTCTCTCTCTCT
>NC_091557.1:20369591-20387091 GCF_042767895.1 Penaeus vannamei | reverse complement strand
TAGTGGAATATAGCAAGATCGAAAGTGAGACGAGAAACAATTCAAGCTGTCACACAAAAGCTGTTGTTTCGCATTGTCTTACTATTTCAGATTGCGTGGAAGGCCATACCTCTCTCTAAATGGGCGGTCACACTAACCTTTTCTTCCCAGGGATCCCTTTACGAAGTGAGATACCTCCCCTAGTGCTAGGGAAACCAAGATGAAAATGTTTGTGTTGACTTTTCGCCCCAGCGAGAGAGGGGGAAATGAGGCCATAACAAAAACATGAGCATAATTACTAAGAAGCTTATTATTTGACTGTCCGAACAGTGATTATTATCTCATGTTAGGTGTAATGTACTTAAGTAACATATATTGCAACTAACGATCAAGGAACTCCCTGGTCGTCCTGGTGGACAAAGTGAGAGCCAGAGATAAAGAATCATGATAGCAGAACGTTAATCCTAGCAATACTGGATGAAGTCAACATGAAAATTGGCTATGTACGGGTATAACCGTACGGCTGGCAAGGCAGTGTCCCGATCGACAACGAATATTTTACTCAATTTCAGTTATAGTATTTGCTTCTTCCCAACTTCAGGTTTTATCAGGCCATAACTACGGCTCTTGTACATTACTTATTACACAAATAGCGGTATATGCCACTGAAAAGAATATAGTCAGATTTTCTGTTAATGTTGATATATGGGGTGTAGGGGTAGCTGGCACGGTTGCATAATGTTTGATAATTCCTGAAATGAGTGGATTGGCTTCTCTCTTGAAAATTTTCTATCGATATCCATAGAGTCCACGATAGTCTTCGATGGTAATTCTCCCAGAAGGTTATTGTAGACACTATGGTCGTTTCTGGGACGATGCTTCTCCACGGGGGGACATTGTGTAGAGTGGCCAATTCCGCTCTGTGGCTAACAAATTACTCGGAATGGCTGTCCGGGGATCCCCGAATAAACTATACTATTGTAACCGCTGCTTAACTCCTCGAGTGCAACTTCACATAGAGGCTCGAACGCGCACCTAACGCAAGTTTATACCGCAGTGCCCTTAACATGATTGCAGCAAACATTTTTTGGCACATGCGCGTGCGTGCATTTGTATTATAATTCATGCACACGTACATAGTGTGACCGCTAGTGTGCTCTAAGTACAAGGTCTTCATCGGCTTGATACTCTGCCAATATCTGCCCATATCGTCATTACAGAAAACAGCATCAGTCTGTGCAATCCCTCCTCGTCCGACTCCCACGCCACCCATGCGTACGTGGATGCAAGCAAGGGCGGCATGTGGGCGAACGCCGGATGTCGAGAGAGGGTCCCTCCACTTCGGCCGCGATCTTGTGTCAATATGGCTGCAGCACGTCCAGTAACATGGTTTAGCTTATACACACATCTGAATTCTGGTGTTTCTGTCCGTGTTTATTGATTTTATTTCCCTTGATAGTTTTCTTGGCCTGGCTTGTTTTGTAGCGACACACTTATCGCGAGAACATGTGGGCGTTCTCGGAAGGTGTATGTAATATATTTAATCCCTCATCCAGGATTATATCTCCGCATAATTGTGTGTGTGTGTGTGTGTGTGTGTGTGTGTGTGTGTGTGTGTGTGTGTGTGTGTGTGTGTGTGTGTGCGTGTGTATGCGTGTGTTTGTGTGTGTGCGCGCGCGTGTATGCATGTATACATACATGGGCAAAAAAAAATGTGTATATATATACATACATATATATATATATATATATATATATATATATATATATATATATATATATATATATATATGTGTGTGTGTGTGTGTGTGTGTGTGTGTGTGTGTGTGTGTGTGTGTGTGTGAGTGTGTGTATGTATGTAAGTATGTAGTATATGAATGCATATACATACGCAATTTCAGGCACTTCTATCACACGTTCTCTTCAAGAGGTAGGGATGTCCCCTTAGTATGCCTTATTATGATTCATAATAGAAGCACTGGTATTCACTAAGTTTAGTGTTCGACTTCTCGGATATGCGCTTTTGTGTACAAAATCACCTTACATACCTGCCGATAAGTTAAGAATTAGAGAAGAATTAATAATTGACGGGCTCACGTATATTAATGTTGCAGCGATTCAACACTGCAGATTTTAGTAATGTTATTGTCTGTGTGTTTTGCTGGGACTAGGCCAGGTAGCGCAGGACGCACCCCATGTTCCTTAAGACACTACCAAGACTCCTGGCAGTAGTGAAACCCGCAGCAGGATACTCGAGAGGAAGAGGTCGTGTGAGAATCGCGTTTTCAGGCCGAATGCCCTGGCGCCGATCATGTGCAAAAATCAGTGACCCTGGCATAGAGGTTTCCCTTGGGTTACTACTAGATAAAGTTGAAAACAAAAACACTCCTCTGGACTATGCTAGCAGCTTAAAATTTATGAAATAGCTTAATGAAACACACCCGGAGACTCCCTGTTCATGACTTTTATCTTTTTTATATCTTATATAAAACACTGTTTTGTTCTCAGCAAATTTTCGAAACAGGGCTAAGGAAAAGAAGACAGAGTCCAGAAAGATAATTTAAAGGAGAAAAAATGTCTGCATTATCAAGACTGTGGCTATCTATGTCTGGTGACAGCGGTCTTGTTTTTCTTTGTTGACGAAAATTCACAAAGACACAAAACTGCTGCTGTAAGATAAGCCTGTCTCCTTCTGACTGATTTTAGATAGAGAATCTCGAATAAAGATCAAAGTCAGGAGATCTGACAGGACATAAATCCTTTGAACGTTGGCTGTTCGAACACAAAAGTAATTCAATAATCATACAATTATTGAAATTTGATTACTCCAATTAAGTATCCCACGAAATGCCTGTCTCCAGTAGAGCGTAATGATGGAGTGGCAGCCGACTCGCCAAGGGGCCTTAATAAATTGAAGGCAATATTCTTTGGTGCCTCGGCGAGGATTGCGTGGCTTGGCTGTGGACGCGGCTTGAGGGTTGTCGGGCGGGTTGTTGGATCGACGTAATTACTCATCTGGTGTTCCCGTCATGCACAACCACTTTAATAAGCTAGGCGAAATTCTTCCTTCAGAACATCCCTCGGGCATCCGTGTGCGTGACTCCTTCCCACGAAGACGTACGTGTCTTTCTTCCTATTGGCTCTGGGAGAGACATGCAGGTGTTTTGCTTATAGGAACACACAGATCTAAGGGCTGGGCTGTCATAAAGTCTTTGTGGCCATACTCTGGTAGCTGATTAATGGTGTTATCTCTAGTTTGTTGTGGTTTAGCGCATAATTGTATGCTACACCCGCATCATTTTGTGACGGTCAATCAACAGGGTTTTCACATGCCAATCTGAGGTGGGAGAAAGTGCGTTTACAAATACAATCATTTGTGTGCATCATTTGATTATAGAGACCATATGGTTTTAATGTTTTTGTTGTTGTTATTATTATCATTGTTAATGTGAATATCATTCGTCTCGTTACAATGACCAACGATATCAGTCAACGACAAACACTCAGAATGTAGTACGATGTTATTCCATCTTTATATCACTGCCGGTGCTGTGAATAAAGGCAATTCAAACAAGCCTAATCTGCTCTTATCAGCAGTGCTTCCGGTAACATTTCAATTTTGCCTTTTATTCCATTTCTTATTTATAATTTATTTTGCTTCTCTTTGTCGCTCTCGGTCGCTTTCTTCAAGCCTTTGTATGTAAGCTTTTCTCAGAGAAGGCCCGGTGAGCCCTTCTGCCCGCGGTCTGGCGAACAGCCTCCTTGCGCCCGCCCGCCCGACGCGGCGCCCTTATCAGAACGGGATTGCCTCTGCGCGCGCCACCCTCGCTCTCTGATGTTGCTAAGTGTTCTCGCTGTGTATGTATACATGTATGTACTTACATTTATATCTATCTATCCATCTATCTAAGTATCTATATATCTATCTACACATACACATATACACACATATACACACACACATATATGTATAGATAGATGTATATATACATATACATAGGTGTGTATATATATAAATATATGTGTATATATACATATATATACACACATATACAAGTAAGTATACATAAGCACACACACACACACACACACACACACACACACACACACACACACACACACACACACACACACACACACACACACACACACACATATATATATATATATACAGAGGGGGGGGGGGCATATGCATATGATATAAATACATGCATACATATAATTCACAGAAAAACTGCTTGCAAGCATAAATTTTGATAGATCCATTGACTAATTTGCGTATACCATTTTACTCGTATATTCCCATGGAATGTTATGAAATAAAACAACAAATAGAAGTATTTATTGCAGCTTTCAGTTAGATTTTAGAAACAAAACAGTTGTCTGAGCGCGTTGCTTCACCCTAGAAATAAAGTGAAGTAATTTTCCCTTGCGCTAGTCCGTGAATTGAACACTCATCACCAAAGTCCCCTCATTTATTCTCTTCCGTCGAACAAATTAAGGAGATGTAAAATTCATTTTGAAGTGGATATAATTTGTCTCGTTGGAGCCGGTAGGAACTCTGGATCTCTGAGGCTGCAAAGAATCGGGAACTCTTTCCATTTTAATTAGGAGATCAAGCTCAGTTGTTGCCATATCGTTTCTGAACTGGCAAACGGCCACATGGCAACTACTGTAGACCCTATGGACGGACGGCCGACCATAGGAATGATGCTGACAGCTGACAAAGGATGGCCCTCCAATCCCGCAGAAGAAGGATAAGTCAGAATGCGAAGCTGAGGCTCGCCATGGCCATGCCGCAGGGCAGGCAGGGCCAATCTGTGCAGCCGAAGACCGCTCCCTCGCAAGAACATTAGTACTATTACGTCAGCGGGGAGGAAGGCGTCGATAAGGGACGTAGCAGGGGAACGATCGGACTTGAATAAACATCAGCCAACGCCCTTTTGTTTGCTTTCCAGCGCCCTCGTGTTGACCTGCCCGCGGGCTCTCCGCGCTGGTGAAGGTAAGTCCCTGCTCGGGCGACCCCGATATGTTCCTTTGTCCGCTGCAGACTGCCTTCGGTTTCCGACCGCTGCCCGGTCTGTTTCCGAGGAAGTTGCGACGTCGCTTGAAAATGCGAATGGGTGCGAGTGCCTTCCTCCGACCTTAAGCGGCTGTGCTTGCATCTGCCAAGCGAGTGTTGGATCTCTATAATACTCTCATCATCGTTGGCCAACGACTACCGGAGCGCAGTTACAATGATCTCTGAAGGATATAATGTTCTAAAAGAGAGAAACCAGTAGGAGAGGAAATGAGTCGGAGCAAGACACATAAGAAATAAACTCAATAACATGTTTTGATAATTCGTACGTAAATAAATCATTGCGTTCATCATGACTCTCATATTTATTTTCATAACATTCACTTTCATCTTCACCTTCATTTTCATCTTCACTTTTATCATCTTCATTATATTTACCTTCATCTTCACCTTCGCCTTCATATTCGCCATCATCTTCACCTTCTTCACTTTCGCCTTACCCTTCATCTTCACCTTCATAATGGCTATCATTTTCACCTTCACCTTCATCTTCACCATCAATTTCACCTTCATCTCTACCTTCATCTTTACCTTCATCTTACCTCCATCTTTACCTTCAACTTCACCTTCATCTTGACCTTCATCTTCACCTTCATCTTCACCTTCAACTTCACCTTCATCTTCACATTCAACTTCGCCTTCATCTTCACATTCATCTTCACCTTCATCTTCACCTTCATATTCGCCTTCATCTTCACCTTCATCTTCACCTTCATCTTTACCTGCATCTTCACCTTCATCTTCACCTTCAACTTCACCTTCATCTTCAGCTGCATCTTCACCTTTATCTTCACCATCATCTTCACCTTCATCTTCACTTTCATCTTCACCTTCATCTTCACCTTCATCTTACCTTAATCTTTACCATCATCTTCACCTTCATCTTCACCTTCATCTTTACCTTCATCTTCACCTTCATCTTCACCTTCATCTTCACCTTCATCTTCACCTTCATCTTACCTTCATCTTCACCCTCATCTTGACCTTCATCTTTACCTTCATCTTCATCTTCACCTTCAACTTTACCTTCATCTTCACCTTCATCTTCACCTTCAACTTCACCTTCATCTTCACCTTCATCTTCACCTTCATTTTCACCTTCATCTTCACCTTCATCTTCACCTTCATCTTCACCTTCATCTTCACCTTCATCTTCACCTTCATTTTCACTTTCATCTTCACCTTCATCTTCACCTTCATCTTCACCTTCATCTTCACCTTCATCTTCACCTTCATCTTCACCTTCATCTTCACCTTCATCTCCACCTTCATCTTCACCTTCATCTTACCTTCTTCACCTTCATCTTCACCTTCATCTTACCTTCTTCACCTTCATCTTCACCTTCATCTTCACCTTCATCTTACCTTCTTCACCTTCATCTCCACCTTCATCTTCACCTCCATCTTTACCTGCATCTTCACTTTCATCTTCACCTTCAAATTCACCTTCATCTTCACCTTCATTTTTACCTTCATCTTCACCTTCATCTTACCTTCTTCACCTTCATCTCCACCTTCATCTTCACCTTCATCTTTACCTTCATCTTCACCTTCATCTTCACCTTCATCTTCACCTTCATCTTACCTTCTTCACCTTCATCTCCACCTTCATCTTCACCTTCATCTTTACCTTCATCTTTACCTCCATTTTCACCTTCATCTTCACCTTCATCTTACCTTCTTCACCTTCATCTCCACCTTCATCTCCACCTTCATCTTCACTTTTATCTTACCTTCTTCACCTTCATCTCCACCTTCATCTTCACCTTCATCTTCACCTTCAACTTAACTTTCATCTTCACCTTCAACTTCACCTTCATCTTCACCTTCATCTTCACTTTCATCTTCACCCATCTTCACCTTCATCTTACCTTCATCTTCACCTTCATCTTCACCTTCATCTTCACCTTCAACTTCACTTTCATCTTCACCTTCAACTTCACCTTCATCTTCACCTCCATCTTCACCTTCATCTTCACCTTCATCTTCACCTTCATCTTCACCTTCATCTTCACTTTCATTTTCACCTTCATCTTCACCTTCAACTTCACCTTCATCTTCACCTTCATCTTCGCCTTCATCTTCACCTTCATCTTCACCTTCATCTTCACCTTCATCTTCACCTTCATCTTCACCTTCATCTTCACCTTCATCTTCACTTTCGACTTCACCTTCATCTTCACCTTCAACTTCAACTTCATCTTCACCTTCATCTTCACCTTCATCTTCACCTTCATCTTCACCTTCATCTTCACCTTCATCTTCACCTTCATCTTCACCTTCATCTTCACCTTCATCTTCACCTTCATCTTAACCTTCATCTTCACTTCCATTTTCACCTTCATCTTCACCTTCAACTTCACCTTCACCTTCACCTTCACCTTCAACTTCGCCTTCATCTTCACCTTCATCTTCACCTTCATCTTCACCTTCATCTTCTCCTTCATCTTACCTTCATCTTCACCTTCATCTTCACCTTCATCTTCACCTTATATCTTCACCTTCATCTACACCTTCATCTTCACCTTCATCTTCACCTTCATCTTCACCTTCATCTTCACTTCCATCTTCACCTTCATCTTCACCTTCATCTTCACCTTCATCTTCACCTTCATCTTCACCTTCATCTTCACCTTCATCTTCACCTTCATCTTCACCTTCATCTTACCTTCTTCACCTTCATCTCCACCTTCATCTTCACCTTCATCTTCACCTTCATCTTACCTTCTTCACCTTCATCTCCACCTTCATCTTCACCTTTAACTTTACCTTCATCTTACCTTCATCTTCACCTTCATCTTCACCTTCATCTTCACCTTCAACTTCACCTTCATCTCTACCTTCATCTTCACCTTCAACTTTACCTTCATCTTACCTTCTTCACCTTCATCTCCACCTTCATCTTCACCTTCAACTTTACCTTCATCTTACCTTCATCTTCACCTTCATCTTCACCTTCATCTTCACTTTCATCTTCACCTTCATCTTCACCTTATATCTTCACCTTCATCTTCACCTTCATCTTCGCCTTCAATTTCGCCTTCATCTTCATCTTCACCTTCATCTTCACCTTCATCTTCCCCTTCATCTTCACCTTCATCTTACCTTCATCTTCACTTTCATCTGCACATTCATCTTAACCTTCAACTTCGCCTTCATCTTCACCTTCATCTTCACCTTCATCTTCAACTTCATCTTCACCTTCATCTTCACCTTCATCTTCACCTTCATCCTCACCTTCATCTTCACCTTCATCTTCAACTTCAGCCTCACCTTCATCTTCACCTTCATCTTCACCTTCATCTATACCTTCAACTTACCTTCTTCACCTTCAACTTCACCTTCATCATCTCCTTCATCTTCACCTTCATCTTCACCTTCATCTTCAACTTCATCTTCACCTTCATCTTTACCTTCATCTTCACCTTCATCTTCACCTTCATCTTCACCTTCATCTATACCTTCATCTTCATCTTCAACTTCGCCTTCATCTTCACCTTCCTCTTCACCTTCATCTATATCTTCACCTTACCTTCATCTTCACCTTCAACTTCACCTTCATCATCTCCTTCATCATCTCCTTCATCTTCACCTTCATTTTCACCTTCATCTTTACCTTCAACTTCGCCTTCATCTTCACCTTCATCTTCACTTTCATCTTCACTTTCATCTTTACCTTTCTCTTACCTTCAACTTCGCCTTCATCTTCACCTTCATCTTACCTTCTTCACTTTCATCAGCTTCACCTTCAACTTCGCCTTCATCTTCACCTTCATCTTCACCTACATTTTTACCTTCAACTTCGCCTTCATCTTCACCTTCAACTTCACCTTCATCTTCACCTTCATCTTCACCTTCATCTTCACCTTCATCTTCACCTTCATCTTCACCTTCATCTTCACCTTCATCTTCACCTTCATCTTCACCTTCATCTTCACCTTCATCTTCACCTTCATCTTCGCTTTCAATTTCACCTTCATCTTCACCTTCATCTTCACCTTCATCTTCACCTTCATCTTCACCTTCATCTTCACCTTCATCTTCACCTTCATCTTCACCTTCATCTTCACTTTCATCTTCAGCTTCATCTTTACCTTCGACTTCGCCTTCATCTTCACCTTCATCTTCACCTTCATCTTCAACTTCATCTTCACCTTCATCTTCACCTTCATCTTCACCTCCATCTTCACCTTCATCTTCACCTTCATCTTCACCTTTATCTTCACCTTCATCTTCAACTTCACCTTCACCTTCACCTTATCTTCAACTTCATATTCACCTTCATCTATACCCTCAACTTACCTTCATCTTCACCTTCAACTTCACCTTCATCATCTCCTTCATCTTCACCTTCATCTTCACCTTCATCTTCAACTTCATCTTCACCTTCATCTTTACCTTCATTTTCACCTTCATCTTCACCTTCATCTTCACCTTCAGCTTCACTTTCAACTTCACCTTCATCATCTCCTTCATCTTCACCTTCATCTTCAACTTCATCTTCACCTTCAGCTTTACCTTCATCTTCACCTTCAACTTCGCCTTCATTTTCACCTTAATCTTCACCTTCATCTTCACCTTCAACTTCACCTTCATCTTCACCTTCATCCTCACTTTCATCTTCACCTTCATCTTCACCTTCATCTTTTCAGCTTCGCCTTCATCTTCACCTTCATCTTCACCTTCAACTTCACCTTCATCTTCACTTCATCTTACCTTCATCTTCACCTTCATCTTCCCCTCCATCTTCACCTTCAACTTCACCTTCATCTTCACCTTCATCTTCACCTTCAATTTCACCTTTATCTTCACCTTCATCTTCACCTTCATCTTCACCTTCATCTTCCCCTTCATCTTACCTTCACCTTTATCTTCACCTTCATCTTACCTTAATCTTTACCTTCATCTTCACCTTCATCTTCACCTTCATCTTGACCTTCATCTTACCTTCATATTCACCTTCATCTTCACCCTCATCTTCACCTTCATCTTTACCTTCATCTTCACCTTCAACTTCACCTTTATCTTGACCTTCATCTTGACCTTCAACTTCACCTTCATCTTCACCTTCATCTTCACCTTCATCTTTACCTTCATCTTCACCTTCAACTTCACCTTCATCTTCACCTTCATCTTCACCTTCATCTTCACCTCCATCTAACCTTCTTCACCTTCATCTTCACCTTCACCTTCATCTTACCTTCTTCACCTTCATCTCCACCTTCATCTTCACCTCCATCTTTACTTTCATCGTCACCTTCATCTTCACCTTCAACTTCACCTTCATCTTCACCTTCATCTTTACCTTCATCTTAACTTTCAACTTTACCTTCATCCTCACCTTCATCTTCACCTTCAACTTAACCTTCATCTTCATCTTCACCTTCAACTTCACCTTCATCTTCATCTTCATCTTCGCCTTCATCTTCGCCTTCATCTTCACCTTCATTTTCACCTTCATCTTCACCTTCATCTTCACCTTCCTCTTCACCTTCATCTTTACCTTCATCTTTACCTTCATCTTCACCTTCATCTTCACCTTCATCTTTGCCTTCCTCTTCACCTTCATCTCCACCTTCATCTTTACCTTCATCTTCACCTTCATCTGCACATTCATCTTTACCTTCATCTTCACCATCTTGACCTTCAACTTCACCTTCATCTTCACCTTCATCTTCACCTTCATCTTCACCTTCATCCATACCTTCATCTTCACCTTCATCTTCATCTTCAACTTCACCTTCACCTTCATCTTCACCTTCAGCATCACCTTCATCATATCCTTCATCTTACCTACATCTTCACCTTCAACTTCACCTTCATCTTACCTACATCTTCACCTTCAACTTCACCTTCATCTTCTCCTTCATCTTCATCTTCAACTTCTTCTCCTTCATCTTCACCTTCAACTTTTCCTTCATCTTACCTTCATCTTCACCTTCATATTCACCTTCATCTGCACCTTCATCTTCACCTTCATCTTCACCTTCATCTTCACTTTCATCTTCACCTTCATCTTCATCTTCATCTTCACCTTATATCTTCACCTTCATCTTCGCCTTCAACTTCGCCTTCATCTTCATCTTCACCTTCAACTTCACCTTCATCTTCACCTTCATCTTCACCTTTATCTTCACCTTCATCTTCACCTTCAACTTCACCTTCATCTTCACCTTCATCTTCATCTTCAACTTCACCTTCATCTTCACCTTCACCTTCACCTTCACCTTCATCATTACCTTCATCTTACCTTCATCTTCACCTTCAACTTCACCTTCATCTTCGCCTTCATCTTTACCTTCATCTTCACTTTCATCTTCACCTTCAACTTCGCCTTCATCTTCACCTTCATCTTCACCTTCATCTTTACCATCATCTTCACCTTCATCTTCACCTTCAACTTCACCTTCATCTTCATCTTCACCTTCATCTTCACCTTCATCTTCACTTTCATCTTCACCTTCATCTTCACCTTCATCTTCACCTTCATCTTCACCTTCATCTTCACCTTCATCTTCACCTTCATCTTCACCCTCATCTTCACCTTCATCTTGGACTTCATCTTGATCTTCATCTTGACCTTCAACTTCACCTTCATCTTCACCTTCATCTTCACCTTCATCTTTACCTTCATCTTCACCTTCATCTTCACCTTCATCTTCACCTTCAACTTCGCCTTCAACTTCACCTTTATCTTCACCTTCATCTAACCTCCTTCACCTTCATCTTCACCTTCATCTTCACCTTCATCTTTACCTTCATCTTCACCTTCATCTTCACCTCCATCTTTACCTTCATCTTCACCTTCATCTTCTCCTTCATCTTCACCTTCATCTTCACCTTCATCTTTACCTTCATCTTAACCTTCAACTTTACCTTCATCCTCACCTTCATCTTCACCTTCAACTTAACCTTCATCTTCACCTTCACCTTCAACTTCACCTTCATCTTCACCTTCATCTTCATCTTCGCCTTCATCTTCACCTTCATCTTCACCTTCATCCTCACCTTCATCTTCACCTTCATCTTCACCTTTCTCTTCACCTTCATCTTTACCTTCCTCTTCACCTTCATCTTCACCTTCATCTTCACCTTCATCTTTACCTTCCTCTTCACCTTCATCTACACCTTCAACTTCACCTTCATCTTCACCTTCATCTGCACATTCATCTTTACCTTCATCTTCACCATCTTGACCTTCAACTTCACCTTCATCTTCACCTTCATCTTCACCTTCATCCTCACCTTCATCTTCACCTTCATCTATACCTTCATCTTCACCTTCATCTTCATCTTCAACTTCACCTTCACCTTCATCTTCATCTTCACCTTCAGCTTCACCTTCATCATATCCTTCATCTTACCTTCATCTTCACCTTCAACTTCACCTTCATCTTCTTCATCTTCTCCTTCATTTTCACCTTCATCTTCAACTTCTCCTTCTCCTTCATCTTCACCTTCAACTTTTCCTTCATCTTCACCTCCATCTTCACCTTCATCTTCACCTTCATCTGCACCTTCATCTTCACCTTCATCTTTACCTTCATCTTCACTTTCATCTTCACCTTCATCTTCATCTTCATCTTCACCTTATATCTTCACCTTCATCTTCACCTTCAACTTCACCTTCATCTTCACCTTCATCTTCACCTTCATCTTCACCTTCATCTTCAACTTCATCTTCATCTTCATCTTCACCTTATATCTTCACCTTCATCTTCACTTTCATCTTCACCTTCATCTTCATCTTCATCTTCATCTTCACCTTCATCTTCACCTTCATCTTCACCTTCCTCTTCACCTTCCTCTTCACCTTCATCTTCACCTTCATCTTCACCTTCATCTTCACCTTCATCTTCACCTTCATCTTTACCTTCCTCTTCACCTTCATCTCCACCTTCAACTTCACCTTCATCTTCACCTTCATCTGCACATTCATCTTTACCTTCATCTTCACCATCTTGACCTTCAACTTCACCTTCATCTGCACATTCATCTTTACCTTCATCTTCACCATCTTGACCTTCAACTTCACCTTCATCTTCACCTTCATCCTCACCTTCATCTTGACCTTCATCTATACCTTCATCTTCACCTTCATCTTCATCTTCAACTTCAACTTCACCTTCAGCTTCACCTTCATCATATCCTTCATCTTACCTTCATCTTCACCTTCATCTTCACCTTCATCTTCACCTTCATCTTCACCTTCTCCTTCTCCTTCATCTTCACCTTCAACTTTTCCTTCATCTTTCCTTCATCTTCACCTTCATCTGCACCTTCATCTTCACCTTCATCTTCACCTTCACCTTCACCTTCATCTTCATCTTCACCTTCATCTTCACCTTCACCTTCATCTTCACCTTCATCTTCACCTTCAACTTCACCTTCATCTTCACCTTCATCTTACCTTCTTCACCTTCATCTCCACCTTCATCTTCACCTTTATCTTCACCTTCACCTTCACCTTCATCTTAACCTTCATCTCTACCTTCATCTTCACCTTGATCTTCACCTTCAACTTCACCTTCATCTTCACCTTCATCTCTACCTTCATCTTCACCTTCATCTTACCTTCATCTTCACCTTCATCTTACCTTCACCTTCACCTTCATCTTCACCTTCATCTTCACCTTCAACTTCACCTTCATCTTCACCTTCATCTTACCTTCTTCACCTTCATCTCCACCTTCATCTTCACCTTTATCTTCACCTTCACCTTCACCTTCATCTTAACCTTCATCTCTACCTTCATCTTCACCTTGATCTTCACCTTCAACTTCACCTTCATCTTCACCTTCATCTTCACCTTCATCTTCACCTTCATCTTTACCTTCATCTTCACCTTCTTCACCTTCAACTTCACCTTCATCTCTACCTTCATCTTCACCTTTATCTTCACCTTCATCTTCACTTTCATCTTCACCTTCATCTTCACCTTCATCTTACCTTAATCTTTACCTTCATCTTCACCTTCATCTTCACCTTCATCTTCACCTTCATCTTCACCTTCATCTTCACCTTCATCTTACCTTCATCTTCACCTTCATCTTCACCTTCATCTTCACCTTCATCTTCACCTTCATCTTACCTTCATCTTCACCCTCATCTTCACCTTCATCTTTACCTTCATCTTCATCTTCACCTTCAACTTTACCTTCATCTTGACCTTCATCTTGACCTTCATCTTGACCTTCAACTTCACCTTCATCTTCACCTTCATCTTCACCTTCATTTTCACCTTCATCTTCACCTTCATCTTCACCTTAATCTTACCTTCTTCACGTTCATCTTCACCTTCATCTTCACCTTCATCTTACCTTCTTCACCTTCATCTCCACCTTCATCTTCACCTCCATCTTTACCTTCATCTTCACCTTCATCTTCACCTTCAACTTCTACTTCATCTTCACCTTCATCTTTACTTTCATCTTAACCTTCAACTTTACCTTCATCCTCACCTTCATCTTCACCTTTAACTTAACCTTCATCTTCATCTTCACCTTCATCTTCACCTTCATCTTCACCAATATCTTCATCTTCATCTTCGCCTTCATCTTCACCTTCATTTTCACCTTCAACTTCACCTTCATCTTCACCTTCATCTTCACCTTCATCTTCACCTTCATCTTCACCTTCTTCTTCACCTTCATCTTTACCTTCCTCTTCAACTTCATCTTCACCTTCATCTTTACCTTCCTCTTCACCTTCATCTCCACCTTCATCTTTACCTTCATCTTCACCTTCATCTGCACATTCATCTTTACCTTCATCTTTACCATCTTGACCTTCAACTTCACCTTCATCTTCACCTTCATCTTCACCTTCATCTATACCTTCATCTTCACCTTCATCTTCATCTTCAACTTCACCTTCACCTTCATCTTCACCTTCAACTTCACCTTCATCATTACCTTCATCTTACCTTCATCTTCACCTTCAACTTCACCTTCATCTTCTCCTTCATCTTTATCTTCTTCTTCACCTTCATCTTCACCTTCATCTTCACCCTCTCCTTCACCTTCAACTTTTCCTTCATCTTACCTTCATCTTCACCTTTATCTTCACCTTCATCTTTACCTTCATCTTACCTTCATCTTCAACTTCAACTTCACCTGCATCTTCTCCTTCATCTTCATCTTCTTCTTCACCTTCATCTTCACCTTCATCTTCACCCTCTCCTTCTCCTTCATCTTCACCTTCAACTTTTCCTTCATCTTACCTTCATCTTCACCTTCATCTTCATCTTCACCTTATATCTTCACCTTCATCTTCACCTTCAACTTCACCTTCATCTTCACCTTCATCTTCACCTTCATCTTACCTTCTTCACCTTCATCTTCACCTTCATCTTCACCTTAATCTTACCTTCTTCACCTTCATCTTTACCTTCATCTTCACCTTCCTCTTCACCTTCATCTTCACCTTCATCTTCACCTTCATCTTTACCTTCCTCTTCACCTTCATCTCCACCTTCATCTTCACCTTCATCTTCATCTTCACCTTCATCTTCACCTTCATCTTCACCTTCATCTCCACCTTCATCTTCACCTTCATCTTCACCTTCATCTTCACCTTCATCTTTGCCTTCATCTTCACCTTCATCTTCACCTTATATATTCACCTTCATCTTACCTTCAACTTCACCTTCATCTTCACCTTCATCTTTACCTTCATCTTCATCTTCATCTTCACCTTCATCTTCACCTTCATCTTCACCTTATATCTTCACCTTCATCTTCATCTTCAACTTCGCCTTCATCTTCACCTTCTTCTTCACCTTCATCTTCACCTTCATCTTCACCTTCATCTTCACCTTCATCTTCACCTTCATCTTCACCTTCATCTTCACCTTCATCTTCACCTTCATCTTCACCTTCATCTTTGCCTTCCTCTTCACCTTCATCTCCACCTTCATCTTTACCTTCATCTTCACCTTCATCTGCACATTCATCTTTACCTTCATCTTCACCATCTTTACCTTCAACTTCACCTTCATCTTCACCTTCATCTTCACCTTCATCTTTACCTTCCTCTTCACCTTCATCTCCACCTTCATCTTTACCTTCATCTTCATCTTCATCTGCACATTCATCTTTACCTTCATCTTCACCATCTTTACCTTCAACTTCACCTTCATCTTCACCTTCATCTTCACCTTCATCTTCACCTTCATCTTCACCTTCATCTTCACCTTCATCTATACCTTCATCTTCATCTTCAACTTCACCTTCACCTTCATCTTCACCTTCAGCTTCACCCTCATCATTACCTTCATCTTTCCTTCATCTTCACCTTCATCTTTACCTTCATCTTCACTTTCATATTCACCTTCATCTTCATCTTCACCTTATATCTTCACCTTCATCTTCACCTTCAACTTCACCTTCATCTTCACCTTCATCTTCACCTTCATCTTTGCCTTCATCTTCACCTTCATCTTCACCTTCATCTTCACCTTATATCTTCACCTTCATCTTACCTTCAACTTCGCCTTCATATTCACCTTCATCTTTACCTTCATCTTCATCTTCATCTTCACTTTCATCTTCACCTTCATCTTCACCTTATATCTTCGCCTTCAACTTCGCCTTTATCTTCACCTTCATCTTCACCTTCATCTTCGCCTTCAACTTCGCCTTCATCTTCACCTTCATCTTCACCTTCATCTTACCTTCATCTTCACCTTCACCTTCGCCTTCTTCACCTTTATCTTCAACTTCGTCTTCGCCTTCATCTTACCTTCATTTTCACCTTCAACTTCAACTTCATCTTACCTTCATTTTCACCTTCAACTTCACTTTCATCTTCACCTTCAAGGTCGCCTTCTTTGCCTTCATCTTTACCTTCATCTTTACTTTCATCTTCACCTTCACTTTTACCTTTAATTTCGCCTTCATCTTCACCTTCAGTTTCGCCTTCATCTTCACCTCCATCTTTACCTTCATCTTCATCTTCACATTAATTTTTACCTTCAGGTTTACCTTCATCTTCACCTTCAGCTTTGCCTTCATCCTCACCCTCATCGTCACCTTCATCTTTACCTTCATCTTCATCTTTATCTTCACCTTTATCTTCACCTTCATCTTTACCTTCAACTTCGTCTTCATATTCGCTGTCATCTTTACCCTCATCTCCACCTTCAACTTCGCTTTCATAGTCACCATTATCTTCACCATTACCTTCATCTACGCCTTCACGTTCGCCATCATCTTCATCTTCACTTTCATCCTTGCACTTATATTTGCCATCATCTTCACTTTCATCCTTGCACTTATATTTGCCACCATCTTCACTTTCATCCTTGCACTTATATTTGCCACCATCACTTTCATCCTTGCACTTATATTTGCCACCATCACTTTCATCCTTGCACTTATATTTGCCACCATCTTCACTTTCATTTGCACCTTCGTTTTTACCTTTACATTCCCCTTAATT
>NC_091557.1:20317146-20319646 GCF_042767895.1 Penaeus vannamei | reverse complement strand
TCTGTCGCCCTCATTGCTTCCAGCACAACATTAAAAGAAAAACGAAACAATACAAAACGAAGCAGCCAGGATAATTCTAGGTGCACCTAAGTGGACAAAGGTCATTAACCTCCTCATGGAAGCTGATTTACCGTCCATGGACACCAGAATTGATCTAATGGCAGCAAAGTTCCTTTCCAAGGTCCTGCAGGCACCCACAAACTCCTATCTAAGACAAAGAGTTCTCAGACGCCTACAACAAGATTACCAGTTGTTTGCGGACAATTCCTGGCTCACACATACAGCCAGAGTTTTGATACGCTTTCAGCTAAAATATTCATTGCTTGCCAAGGGTATGGACTCCCCTCACCCTGATTACAAAGAACCCCCGCAGTGGGCAAACGAAATGATCGAATTCTCAATTTTAAATCTCACAATGAGAAAAGATCAATATTCCATGCCTAGCCTAAAGGCACAAGCACAAAGGGTCATTGAACAAATAACTCCGCCGGTAGTATAACTTACTACATGGACGGATCCGTGGATCCAATAAACCATACTGCAGGCGCCAGCTTTGCAACAAAGGATACCACAGCATCCATTAGGGTCACTGACAATGCCTCAACGCTTCAGGCTGAAACGGTTGCGATCATGGAAGCATTGACACACACGTCCCTGAGGGGAGGGCACGTTGTCATTCATACAGATTCAAGAGCAACTATTGACAGCTTACAGCATAGCATGCCCCCAGATAACATCTACCTCTTGACAACAGTACTATACATAGCCCAAAGAATCCTTAGTCAAGGTAGAAGAATCATCATAAACTGGGTCCCAAGCCACATACAAGGGAACGAGCTTACTGATAAACTAGCCGAAAAGGGCAGGGGTATGCCCCCATCCTCCATGATCGTTAAACCCAGCCGAAGGGGACTGAGCCAAGGTACCAAAGCTACAGCGTGTGCGGTCCTCCGGGGAGCACATAGAGAAAACTTCTCAAAATCGCTCGCTGCCAAGTGGTACTCAGATGCTTCAAATTCTTCCAAATACAAAAAGAGGTACCGAAATCATACTATTCAGACTAAGACTAGGTTACCAATGCGCTTGACAAATTATTGACAGTGAGACTGGGAGGCTATGTAAACACTGCAGCGAGTCTAACGCCACCCTGTTACATTACTTGCAGAATTGTGTACACACACAATTTCTGAGGCAGGGATCACCCACCACAGCCGTCGGGCTGGTAAAAAGGGTGTGCAACATGCTTTCCCCGTGGCAGCTGGATCGCTTGCTTGCAATCCAGCCACCGCGATAAGCATGCAGTTCAAAGAAAACATCTGAGCTAACTAGAAATAGTTAACACAGGCCGGGCCACTCCAGAGAAAAGGCCCGGGCGAAGCATGACTTCGCAAATCTAACTGAACTGAACTGAACTGAGTGAGACATCATTTAGCGTGGAGAACTCAACCAAGCTTCCATTACCACCCTACCCCGAGCTCGATGTTTCATCGTACGAGGGATTGTCACATTATAACATCATACCGGGCGACTATGAAACTCAGAGTTGGCCAGCATCTCTTTACGAAGGAAAGGGACCATCAGGACAAAGTTATGTGGTGATGCGGACAGAACCTGTGGTGCCAGGGTTCACACCGTTAATGGGGAAATAGTGAAGTGGCAAAACTCCATCCACAGACATCCTGCTGTCCCTGGGAAGGCTGAGATGGAGGGGATACTAGCAGCAATGAAGGAACGTGCTGCCGCAACAGCAAAGCCCATCGCACATATTGTCAACACATTTTACGCTAGAGTTGAAGTCGGCTGGGCGCATCTAATACAACGGCAGACACCATCAAGAGGACGCTGAGGCGAGTGCGGCAAAAGGCAGGTGTGTCTGATCTTCAGCCATTTCGGACAACGTTAAGCGGAGAGGCCTTCCTTCGTTATGAAGATGATGGGGTGATGATCTTCGCAGCAGACTCCGATTCGAAATTTCTTGCCGTCTCGTCATTGGTTTGGTGATGGAACGTTTAAAGTGGCCCCTGTCGGATACAAGCAGCAGTACACACTCCATGCATACTTTGGTGGTATAACATATCCTTGCGTCTATGCATTTTTGTCTAAAAGAATGGAGATATATAATAAAATGTACGAGGTGTTAAAGCTAATATCGCCTGGTTTATCATGCAATCCAGTGACAATAATGACAGATTTTGAGAACAATGAATGCCTTCCAGAGGAATTTTCTGAGTGCAGAGGTTGCAGCTGGCAGGAAGCATCCCTCGGGTCAGAAGTACCAGCTCGTAAATAAGAGGATCAAATCCCTTATTACAAAATTAGAAACATACCTTTGTAGATTTGCAATATCTGGATCAAATAGCCAAAGTAATGGCGATCCCCACTGAACAATAAAGGTATGCTCATCACAAAATATTTCATTACCTAGAGAAAACAAAATATATGGTTATGTCTCATACTAGTATTATTATGTATTCTATATACTAAATTATTTTTGCTGCAA
>NC_091557.1:20218442-20228442 GCF_042767895.1 Penaeus vannamei | reverse complement strand
ATACATATACATGCATATACATATACATGCATATACATATACATATACATGCATATACATATACATGCATATACATATACATATACATGCATATACATATACATATACATGCATATACATATACATATACATGCATATACATATACATGCATATACATATACATGCATATACATATACATGCATATACATATACATGCATATACATATACATGCATATACATATACATGCATATACATATACATGCATATATATACATACATTCATATACATATACATATTCATGCATATACATATACATATACATGCATATACGTATACATATACATCTACATATACATGCATATACATCTACATATACATGCATATACATATACATATACATGCATATACATCTACATATGCATGCATATACATATACATATACATGCATATACATCTACATATGCATGCATATACATATACATATACATGCATATACATATACATATACATGCATATACATATACATGCATATACATATACATATACATGCATATACATTTACATATACATGCATACGTATACATACATATACATTCATATACAAACATATACATACATATACATGCATATACAAACGTATACATACATATACGTGCATATACAAACGTATACATACATATACATGCATATACAAACGTATACATACGTGCATATACAAACGTATACATACATTTACATGCATATACAAACGTATACATATATATACATATGCATATGTATGTATGTATATCTACGTATGTATATGTATGTCCGTGGTTTCTTTGCTTTTTCAGATCTTAATAGCATTTAACCTCTTTTTATCCTCTGGGTATAGATTATCAGGGCATATTAAACAATAAAGTTCACTTTTCATTATATTTAATAATATTTACACATGTCCGCAAATAACAATGATAAATATGTTGAAAGTGGAAGTTCCGTCCGTATATAAGGTGTAGAGAGTCGGCGGAACGAAGCGAGGTGGCCAGACTAAGTTTCTCATCACCCGGGGTATAAGCCAAGGGTAGCACTGATGGAGCGAGCTGCAGCTATCAACAGCAGCTCTCGAACAGAAACACATAACTGGAGGCTGCAATAAATAATTCCCAAGTTAAAGACTGTTCATTTGCCATATCACCAAATTCACTTCACATTTTCTTCTGTATGGAATTAACCAATCACAAAATATAAATCAGAAAAAATAAAACGTACAATGTGTAAAGGTGTGGAGCTCGGAATAGAGTGACCAACCATAGAATCAGGGTTCTCGTCCTGCGTGCAGGCACGTGCTCGCACAACAGTTTTCTAATAGCGTAAACAAAGAAAACAAATAGATATTAATGGGGGACTGAAAAAAAATACGTACACAAAATGATGGTTAAAAAAAAAAAAAAAAAATCATTCATCAAAATAAGACAATGTATTTTAGAAAACAACTGCATATATATATATATATATATATATATATATATATATATATATATATATATATATATATATATATATATATATATATATATATATATATATATATATATATATATATATATATATATATATATATATATATATACAGTATTTACAATCTAATTTGAAAACAAAACAAAATTTTTTTATACAGTTTGTTTTTTTGTAAATCTAACCAATTGTAGATGTGGTTTAAACTTGACACCTCCTCCTGCAACTTTTATCATTTCAGAAGATAATATGAGGGATGTAAGAGTAGAAGTTGATATTTTATTTCTGATCTTTTATTTCAACAAGTTTACCTTCGAGAATAACCTTTCTACAACATTAGATGTAGGTAAACTTAATATTTGTAGAGCAAATTCGGAAATGGTTTCGAACATGCGATGTCCTAGCTCATCCCGAAGGGGACCGATTGCTGTAAAAAATGTTTCCGGGTTTATAACATTCCTCATTTCTTCCGAAATTAGATTATGGTCTACTGCTCTCCATTCATTATCCAGATGTTGTGGATTAGTAGAGATCCTCGGAAAAGCAGTGACAAGGTCTCTCAGAGATGGCATTGACACTAGATCCTTCATCCAGAGAATTTTGGGGGACAAAAATGTGGCACATTTGAAATTGCTTGTTTCCAAGAGGGAACCTTTTTTTCATTTCTTAGCAAGCAATAATGAGAAATTGTTTGCAGGTACTGAATACATTCTCTAGAAAATCTTGGTTGCGTCTTTATTCTTCTGATTGTATGAGGCAGTGCATTTCTGATCCAAGGTACATCTGGTAAAATGGAAGATGATTTGAATCGTTCTCAATATCAATGGATGTTCTATCGTCTGCCTTATTTATTTCATTTCTCTTTATAAAGCATCACAACAAATTTGTGTAGGGTTCATGGCACTTTTTGTGTAGGACTTGGATGGTTGGTCCTTGCTGTTCGAAGAGTAGGTTGAGCTGGTTGAATTTAGGAAAAATTAAATTAAGAAAAGTATGATAGAGTTTTCTGAATGGTTCGTTCATTGTGTCCAATATGCTTATTGTTGCGTGGAGTCTTTCCTCTGCCCTGATATTAAAGAAATACAGTTTGAGAGGCTCCCACTGTTCCAGCAACCTTTTTACAGCCACATGGTATGATAACCACCTTGTCTGGTACACTTATAGTAATTTGTGAGGTTTTACATCACAAAAATCTTGAAATTCTTTGAATATATGAATTCTTTTGGCGCTATGGGAGAAATGGTTGTGTATATTCCTCACAAGATATTCACATTTGCGAGGAAGACATTTGGCGGCTTGGGAGGAGCACAAGTGTACAGAATGACAAATACATTTGAGTATGGTAATTCCACTACATTTGATATTAGTACTTACAGTTGGTGTCGATCTCTAGAACTCAAAGAGGAGCATGTTTCCATAGCTAAGTCTTAATAGCTTCTTGAAAATACAAACGTGGTGTGAAAATAGGCACATGTTTTTCATCAAATTATTTGTAGAATAATTGATTCAAACCATAGGAAATCATTATTTATTGTGCAAATATCAACAAAGCCATTTACTACGAAAAAAAACGTAAAATACATTTTTGCGAACATTTTGCACGCATGAGTGCATGCTGCGGTCCGCAAATCTGCGGGTGTTACTTCCCGCGCTTCAAATGTTCGCATAGCAGACGAAAATTGTATGCATCGGTAACACTGCATAGAATGGCAACCACCGACTATGCTTACGTGGCTGGTTCGGATGACTCGAACATGCTGTCTGAACGGGTGGAAGCGAACAAAAAGGACACACTCGTACTCCTTACGCACACTACACACATACAAATACGCACGACCAAAGAAAGAGTGAAATAAACACTAAAATACCATAAACCATTGACAAAGCCCCCCCATTTCAACTTAAATCACAAGATTTCAGTTAAAAAGTGGGGTTTCACTCAAATTAAATCATAACTTAATGCACACGTAAAATAGTTTCGTAAATAAGAATAACAAAAAGAAATTTTACATAGAACATCGGCTGAGTATATCAGCTCCAACATTTTCTTGCCCTTTTATATATTCTATAGTGAAAGAATATGATTGAAGGGCCAGAGACCAGCACATAAGCCTACCGTTGCTGTTATTCATGTTCTTTATATATTTCAGAGGCTGTTGATCTGTTTGCAAAATGAAATTGCGTAGGTACAAGTAGCACCAGAATTTTTCGATTGTCCAAACGATCGCCAAAGCTTCTCGTCCAATGGCAGCGTTACGAGTCTCCCGATCTTTAAGTTTTCTACTTGCATAGGCGACGGGCATGAGGGCGCCGTCGACCATTTGCAACAAAACAGCCCCGAGGCCAGTGTCACTCGCGTCGGTGCGGAGATAGAAAGATTTACTATAGTCGAGTAAGATCAGAATAGGAGCACTCATCAAGAGATCTTTTAACTCTTTGATTCTGTCAACGTTGCTAGGGGTCAGATTCAGCTTATTGGGACTGAATTTCTTTAAGAGAGCGTTCAGAGGATACGCAACATCTGCCATGTTTGGAATAAACACGGCAGAACGAAAGAGTTCCGAGAAAGCTGCGTAACTGTTTCTTCGTCTCCGGTAATGGCATGTTCTTAATAGCACTGACTTTATCGGAAAGTGTACTTAATCCCTTATCACCCAGGTTAAGTCCAAGATATTTTATGCTAGGATAAGCAAAATAACATTTACTTGGCCCGGCGGTAAATGCTCGAAAACCTTCCTCAAATGCTCAAGATTGTCAAAAAATGTCTGGCAATGTACAACTATGTTATCAAAATAATAGTCAACGTTACTTAGACCAGCAGTTACCTTACCCATCAGTTTTATGAATGTAGCGCACGCCGTGCGGAAACCAAACGGTAATTTTGTAAATTGCATAAGGCCATACTTAGATGTTGCAAATGCGGTGTACTGGTTTGCTGTATCGCTCAAGAGAATTTGCCAATATCCCTTACAGAGATCAATTTCACTAAAGTATGAATCTCCCACGAAATTACCCAATGCTTCTTCCATTGTCGGCATAGGCTCTGCATCAAAGAGGCTTACATCATTGAGAGATCGGAAATCAACACAAAAGCGCCCTAAATTGTCAGCCTTCTTCACTAATACTGCAGGTGAACAATAAGCAGAAGTTGACGGTTCAATTACCTGAAATTCTCTCATCCTTTCCACTTCCTCGTCAAACGCATTACGTAAATTATATGGAATAGGATAAGGCTTCGTATGAACTGGAACATCTGTAGTTAAAGGAATGTCATGAACTAATGAGCTGGTTACGCCTGGTTTATCAGAAAATACGTCCGAAGTTACTTATTAGATCCTTTAACTCTAATGTTTGTTCATTGGACAGTTCAGAGTTAACATTAACATCGCATTCCCCAGGCTCATACAATTCAGGTATATCACAAACGCCATTAGCCTTATATACGGGATCAGAAATGTCATCTATCACGCAAGCTTGGCATACCTGAGAAGCATCATTTTCACGTCTTTCATATTTCTTTAGATAGAGCATTATTTTTCCTTTTATTTTGATATCATAGTCAATTCCATTCTCATGCTTACGTAATAGGGACCCTTCCACTGAATAGTTTATTATGCGAAGTTGGTAAGAGCACAAGTACTTCATCCCCTTCTTTTCATGTACGTGCTTGAGCTTTTCTGTCGAAGTAAGTCTTGTACATTTGGCTACTCACATCTGCATGAGCAGAAGCTATCTGAGCCGACTGTTCCAATCTAGATCGTACATCAAATACATATTGATATTTCTAACCTCTCCATCAATATCATTAGTCCATAAATTATGTAAAATTGACAACAGACCGCGTACCTTACGGCCGTACAGCAACTAAAACGAACTAAATTTAAACGTATCGTGGGGGATCTCGCGATACGCAAACAAAACGGACGGGATGTAACGATCCCAGTCACAAGGTCGTTCGCTGCAGAGCTTTTTCAGCATGGTTTTCAATACTGCGTGAAACCACTCGACGGTGCCATTGCAACAAGCGTGATACGGACTTATGTACAAAGCTTGAATAGAATGGTCTATTAATTTCCACCATCAAATCTGACTTAAACTGTGTACCGCGGTCAGAAAGAATCTTTCAGTATTCCTATACAAGCAAAAATAGTCAGCAACGCTTCGGCAACAGTTACAGAGTTTATTCCACAGAGGAACTGCCTTGGAAATCTAGTGGCCATGTCAATCAAGGTCAACATATACTTATATATATACTTATGGCCTCGGCTGGAGGGCGGAGAGATGGGCCCGACGATATCAATCGCCACGCGGGAAAACGGTTAGCATATGATTGGCAACTGAATCATTGGTGTATTTCTGACCTTGCCCTTAGGAACTGTTTTCTGGCAAACAAGACAAGATCTACAGTAGCGTTTGATCTCTGCACCTGCTCCTGGCCAAAAGAATTTGTGAAAGATCTTTTCAGCAGTCTTTCGATAAGAAAAATGACCTGCCAGAGGGGAATCATGAGCCGTAGACAAAATTATAGGAATAAATCTACGGGGAACAACTAATTGTTTCCCGCCGACTTCGTGTTGGTGTTTGCTCTTTATGCAAATGCTGTATATCTAACCATTCACTTGTTCGAATCTTACTGAACGACTTGTAACCGTGACAATGGCTTGATTTCTTTAGAACGGATGTGTTTGAGAGAAGGGCAGGAAGACTGAGCAGCAATGAAATCGGGTTTCGAGACGTTCTCAATTTTGAAATCAGAAACTGTTAATTTATCAGGACTAGCAGGTTCCTTCACTTTGGCGGCCCACGTCGCAACCGCTTTAACTTCGCTCCTCTGAGGAGGAGATTCGGCCGTTTTGGCACTCGGTATATTCACGCCCGACACCTGGACACCCGGCACCATACCAATGAGGAAATCCGATAACTTAATCGGCGCAACCACGACGGTAAACCACCCACTCAGGAATTTATTCCTGATATGACAATGTGCGGTGGGGAATTCATGCCGCTCCCCCAGGTAGTCATACAGCGCAACGACCTCTCATCGCTTGACGGCGGTGGGCACGAGCGATTCCTTCACCGATAATTGACGAGCAACTTGAATAAAAAAATACCTTTACCGGCTTATCATACAAGGTTCCTTCACATGTAATGCCATGATCGTAATATACGTCAATTTCAAATGTAGCATTTACCTCCTGAGAAGTCTTGGATTTCGTGAATTTAAGTTCGGGTCAAGAAGGACGTATGTGACCCGCTTTAGAACAATGGTGACAAATCACATCCTTAGGGGTAACACTCGAGTCTTTCTTAAAAGCATCGACGTCCTTAAAAGGTGTTTTACGACTCCTGACAGCTCTATGGGCACAACGAAACCTATCTGCTGCTTGCGCCTATTACTAAGCAGCTGGTCACGTGTCAAAAAGTCAAACGAGTCATAATCCTTTTTAACATCACCCATGATTAACCAGTGATCTAAATACTGGGTCATTCTCGTAATAAGCTGGATATAGGTCTCTTTTTCACCAACTTTGCTCTCTCTGAACTTTTTGCGGTACGAGTCAGTGTCACCGTTATACGCCTTCAATAATGCATCTTTCAACTGACCGTAATCCTTACAAACATCGTCCGGTAAACTAACATAAGTTTGCAAGGTCTTGCCTCCCAAAAGTGAACCGAGATAAATATGATAATCATTAGAATCCCATCCTTGCAAACCAGCTAATTTCTCAAATCTGAGCAAGAAGTTATCGATATCGTCCTTACCATCGATGAAGTTTGGCATCTTTAATTTAGGGTAATGATCACGACTATCATTTAGAGAAGGGTTCTCGGGTCGCATACCGGCAAGGGCCAACTCGTGAGCGCGCTGCTTCTCGGCCTCGTTCGCGTTGTTTCTCTTTTTCCCGAACTTCTAATTCTTCGCGTTTCAGATCTCGCTCTTTTTGTCTTTCTTCTCTTTCAATTTGCTCTTTACATCTGACTTCCTCTTTCAAAACTAAAGCATTTATATCCGCAGCAGAAAGACCTGCTTCCTTAGCACACAACTAGCTCTATTAAGTTTAGCGACATGTTTAGCGACTCATCAAGAGATGAACGTATTATCACGCTATCAAAAAAATTAAGTTAATAACCGATTCTAATCAGTATAGAAAATCGATTTTAATTAATTATAGAAAACCTAAGCACACGCTTAGCATTAAAGTCTTTTCCACTGACTTGATGTGAACGAAACAGTAAAGAAAACGCCGCACAAATTATCGCACAACAACGGCTAGTCTAACTCAGCGCGAAAACATCGTTAACAGCAATGGTATGCTTACGCGCAGGTGTACAAGGTACAAACCACTACAGTTAAGATAAAGCATGGTGTCTGCAGTGCGTGACCCCTATTGCAACAGATTTCGACCATCAAGTTAGTTACAAGTTACATATTCACCAAAACCTTAAAACTAAAGAAGCATAAACTCCAGCAGTACTAACGATAAGATATCGAATATTGAGAGTAGACGTCATTAAAGCGAGTTAGAATCAGTTATAAAAATTGGTACAAATAATCCTAGAGTGAATTGGTGTAGAGCGGTCAAATAGGTGAGTAAAGGGTCAACATGTATGTGTGAATAAGCGAACAACTACCGCGGCAAGAAAAGAGTGATTTTCAAACACACCATATGTATAAATTCACAGAATGAAAGTGAAACGCAAGCAATAACGAAGGAACTACTAATAAACACAGCATGTAAAGTGAAGCAAAGATTACCGTAATTTCGCAACTATAAGACACGAATAATATACACAGGAAAACCGATACATTACAATAATTGAATGAATTTAAAGTCATTTGCTCTGAAAAAGTAAAACATATTATGTATTGTGAAGACAACAATAATACGATAGGCTGAAAGACTTTATTATATATTATTATATACATTTAAAGAATGGTTAGGGCGGGGGAATGAGGTGGGGGAGTGAGGTGAGTGGTCATGGTGACCTCAGTGTGTAACTTCGTTGTGAGTTAAAACAATTATTAACAGAATGTTTTTAATATAGAATTAGTAGTTAAGAAAAGGCAACTTAAATGTAAGGTGTGGGTGGGTTTCGGGAGGGCGAATAGTTAAACTGGCACTAAAGAGGTACATTTACTCTTAAAAGACCCACAAGCTCCCGCACTCGGGCCGAGTTCAGCACTCACGATCCTCCAGCCGAGCAAGACACAGCCAGCAGCAACAAGGCCTACCCAGGCCTTAGCCGATGGCTCTCCCCGGCGATCTCCAGGATACCAGCTATACCTGTGGGCAGTCACGCCCACACCCAAAAGCTCCTTAAAGAGATGATTGACACCAGTCTATGGCGGATACCAATCCATTGCCATACTCTTTCTGCCTAATGAGACGTCCTTATATCCAGCAACTCCTTGTCCTGCTGGCGGAGTGCCTCGTACCATATTCTTGGGTGCCCATTCTTCCGGGCGTGACGAAGGGCTGGTCGCCGGAAAAGAAAGTCTTGGGCTGGCAAAGAAGGTGGGAAAAAAGCTGTTCTGGACTGAGAGACGGAAGTCACAGCTTCCGTTTCGACCTTGGGAGGACAGAGTGTATTGTTGACATCCATCCAGTAGACCATATTGTTGACAATATATATGTATGTATATATATGTATATGGAGATATGTTCATGTACGTATATATACATATATATATATATATATATATATATATATATATATATATAAATAAATAAATATATATATATATATATATATATATATATATATATATATATATATATATATTAAATGTATGTATTTATGTATGTATACATTTATGTATATGTATATATTTATGTATGTTTAATATATATGTATATATATATATATATATATATATATATATATATATATATATATATATATATATAATGTGTTTATGTGTTTATATGAATGTATGCATTCACTTATGTTTATATACTATATGTGTGTGTGCGTGTATGTCTGTGTATGTGTATGATTGGTATGTAAGTTATCATACTGTTAATTACCTTTAGTTATAATATTGTTAGAGGTCTTTAATGCTGCACTATATTTATTTCCTTCCTTACGATGATCCTTCGCGCTCTAGCTCTTCTAATGGTTACTCGGCATTGATAGCCATCCGCAGACAGCATACCTAGTATACACAGCCTGATGTCTCTCCCTAGCACTAGGGTCTCTGACTACCGTCTCCCGTGACAGGTGGGCCACGCCAACCGGAGGGAGGTCAAAGCCGCCAAAAGCCTGAGCATCATCGTGCTGTTCTTCATGTTCAGTTGGTTCCCGCTTTACACCATTAACTGCGTGCAGGCCTTCTGTCACAGCTGCACTGTGCCGCCGTTCATCATGAATGTCACCATCATCCTGAGCCATCTCAACTCCGCCATCAACCCGCTCCTCTACGCCTACCACATGAAGGTCAGTTGTGGATTTATTTTGAAGGTATAATGTTGCAATTCCTGTAAGCGTGAAAGTGGATAAGCGTGCCTTCTTCCGGT
>NC_091557.1:20185942-20200942 GCF_042767895.1 Penaeus vannamei | reverse complement strand
CTGGAGGGAATGTTCTCTCTATATAGGGAATGAGGTGTGTGAGTCTGGTGGCGTTGACCCTAAGGCGGGCCAACACCACCTCCTCCCTTCTATTCTTTCTGTGGGCTGTGTCCCACACTTCTATGTTTTGCTTGACTTTGTTAGTCAGCTGCAGGTCGGTCCACTCACTTTGCCACAGGAGATGGATTTTTGCTTTTATAAGAGACACAAAACACCTGAAATCTGTCCGGACTATGCAAAGGTCCAGATCGCCAGTTGACCCGGCTAGTCGGTCAGCCTGTTCATTGCAATGGATACCAGAGTGGCCTAGTACCCATATCAGCTTGATTGATTTGTTGGCACTATGTAGCTTACGAATGATATTACCCAGCAGTTCATTTTGAGTGGTTTCTAAGGATTTAATGGCTTTAAGAGAACTTAATGAATCAGAATGACTATTCTATCGTGGGTCGTCGATAGTGCAAAATCAATAGCTTTATCAATAGCAAAAAGTTCAGCAATAAAGATCGATGTATGATTCGGCAATCTGAATCTCAACCCGCATTCATTCGACCATACACCTGCACCCACTACTTGCTCGGTCTTGGAGCCGTCGGTATATATATGAAAAAAATGTTTTATAATGATCTCTCTGAACCTCTGGCGTACCTCCACCTCCGGCGCCATGGCCTTGGTCGATGGAAGCCAAGCTTCCATGATGGTAAAATTGGGCGTTTCCCATGGCGCTATATTTGTATGAACCAGGGTATCGATGGTAGAGAGATCTATACCGACTTTAAGGATGAGGTCGTGGTCTTGTAGTAAAGGACCTAATGGCACCAATACCATTAGGGTGGCTCGGGTCTCCAGCCACCTTCGCGGCGTAGGTCAGCGCCAGCTGGCCGCGTCTGAGTCGGAGGGGAGGTACTCCTGACTCCACCTCTAGACGCTCAATCCTTGTGCATTTGAGGGCTCCAAGACAACTATGCACACATGCATTCTGCACAACATTCAATCCTTTCAAAGTTGAGGCCGATGCCGAACCATACACGATTGATCCATAATCTACTTTAGACCTAATCAGGGCTTTATATATTAGCAAAGACTTTCTATCAGCTCACCATTTATTTCCAGAAATGCACTTTAATAAATTTAGTGCTTTTTGACATTTATTCTTTAATTGACAAATGTGGTCTTTCCAATTAAGTCTACGATCAAAAAGTAGACCAAGAAATCTAGCAGAATTTTGAATAGGTCTAGAGTTAGCCTGATGTTCGGCATTCTCCTTCGTGAAAAAATTACCCCAATACTCTTTCTTGTGGAAAACTTAAAACCCCACTGGAGGCCCCATTTATGAATCATATCCAGTGCCAATTGGATGCGATTTGCTGAGAATTCTGCATTACTGCTGGAATGCCATAATGCACAATCATCAGCGTACAGTGAGTATTTAAGATTCCAAGGAGTAGCTGGTAAGATGTAATATATTGATCATACACAAAAATAAAGTAGGTGATAAGACACTTCCTTGTGGGACCCCGTTTGCCTGGACAAAAATATCCGAGTAAGTGACATTGTCATAAAATTTGACAGCAAAAGTTCTGTCAGAAATGAAATTTTGAATAAAACAAGGCAAGTTTCCACATAATCCAAAAGCATAAAGTTTTCTGAGTAGGCCATATCGCCATATCATGTCGTAGGCATTTTCAATGTCTAAAAATACTGAAATCAAAAAATGCTTTTTGGCAATTGCCTCTTGAATATGACTGGCCAGTTTTACTAGCTGATCGAGAGTTTGGCGTCCTTTTCGACAACTAGTAAATTCCTGGAAATTAAAAAATGCAATAGCCTACTGTTAACAATTCGTTCCATGACCTTGCATAAGCAACTTGTCAACGCAATTGGGCGGTAGGAGATGGCATGTTTGGGATTACCCCCTCCTTTCAATATGGGAATGATGTGGGCGAAGTGCCATGAGTTTGGAAAAGTCTGGCTTTTCCAAATTGCATTGTACACTTCTAGCAACTTAATCATGGCATCATGATTAAGATGCTTTATCATCTCATACCGAATCTCATCGGGGCCTGGGGACGTTCCTCTACAGGCTTCTAGGGCTCGGACAAGCTCATTCATTGTAAAATCTTTGTTGTAATCAAGTTCATCTCCTGTGGCAAAGTGTATGGGTTGCAGCTCAGCCACTTCCTTGATGGTCAGGAATGCGGGATGGTAGTTGTCTCAGCTGCTTGTATAAGAGAACTGCCTGGCGAGTGCAATAGCAATGTCTCTAGGTGAATCTAAATTATTGCCCTCATGAAAGATGTTTTTGATTTTGAAAGGTTTTTTTTTCTATTGATTTTATTGATAGTGGACCAAACCTGTGATATTTTGGTGTTACTATTGATGGTAGAGACAAAGTTTCGCCAGGAGTCTCTTTTGGCTTGTCTGATTGTTCTACGAGCCCTAGCTCTTGCTAGTTTGTAATTGCAAAAGTTCTTGTTATTGATGTTATTTTTTAAAAGCCTGTAGGCCCTATTGCGTTCACACAGTACCCTGCGGCAATCTGGTGTCCACCATGGAACTCTATGCTTAACGCTATCTGTCGAAGTCTTAGGAATGGATTTCATTGCTGCATCTAAAATAGAATTTTGAATATTGCTTACTTTATCATCAATGGTTTCTCCAACAAGTTCGAGCTTGACGCTCCTTGTGGAGGCGACCCAGTCTGCTCTTTTTACATTAAATTTAGGTGCTGAAGGCGTTCTGGTTGTGTCGCATGAATATTTAATAAAAATAGGAAAGTGGTCGCTTCCCAACGAGTCGTCAATGGTGTGCCACAGGCACTTGGCTGCTACTGTTGAAGAGACCAGAGATAAGTCAATATAGCTCAAATTACCGGTATTATCGTCCACTCGCGTTGGACTACCATCGTTCAGAAGGATTAAATCTGAATCGTTAACAAGCTTAATTACTTGCTCACCTCTACCATCCACCCGAAGGGAACCCCATAATGTATGATGAGCATTAAAATCACCTTAAATTACTTTATTCTGTGGCAGACTATCCTGAAGAGCAAAGAGCTCATCATAAATTACCACATTGTCAGGTGGACAATAAACTGAACATATAGCCAGATACGTGCTATTGACTTTTACTTTGCATGCGACTATCTCCAAAGTAGAATCTATAGTCACTTCTGTAAAAGGGAGGTTTTGGTGGATGTACATGGCGACTCCGCCTCCACCCCTACCCCCTCGATCCTTCCGACATAGATGGTAGTAACTCAACGAAACTAAATCATCGGATACAAGGTTATTTAAATGGGTCTTTTGTAGGACGATAATATCGGGAGCATAAGACGAGGCTAATAACCTGAGGTCATTTACTCTAGTTCTAAGACTTCGACAGTTCCATTGTATAATGGTCAACGCGAAGATTACGTTTTATGGGGTTTAGAAGTGCCTTATCCGCCTTTTTTAACTTTTTTCTGGGAGGGAGGCGCCTCCTCTCCCGAGCTTCCCGGGGACCTCTCGCGGGAAGATTTGGAGACAATAGCCTCCATGTCCTGCACCTCTCTGTGAGGGAGACGCCCGGTTGAAGATGATCTGCTCCGAGGAGCAGACCAAAAACCAGACGAAGTCCTCACAGGAGTCGCCTGGACGGGAAGGTGTGATCCAGATTGTGATTTGGTATCATCCTCCTTACGTTGCTGCTTTTGCTGGGTTGATTCAGCAATTTGTTTAATGGTTTTGTTTAATTCAACAATCTGACTCATTAATTCTTTTACCGTTTCCTTAAGTTCTGCAATTTCTTTGTCCTTAGCCGCAAGATCCTGACTGACACTGCTTGCACTGGGAGTGTTGTTAGTTGCTACTGAAGCATAGGAAGTATTGGGCTTGTTGGTCAAGCCTTCAACTTTCCTCTTGGCTTCACGGTAACTAACATCATGGCCTCTCATGTATGCTAATATCTCAGTCTCCTTCAGGCTGCTGCACTCGGCAGAGCCTGACTGATGGGGACCTCCACAGTTAGCACACTTGGAAGGGTTTCCAGTACATGTAATGTTGTCATGAGCTCCAGCACATTTACCGCAAGTAAATTTATCTGTATCTTTATCAATGCAGCGTAATGAGGTGTCCAAATTTTTGGCATCTATTACAGCTCATAGGTTTTTGAATGTAAGGTCTTACTTGGACACGTTCGTATCCAACATAGACATACTCAGGAATTTTACTTGAAGCAAAGGTCAAAAAACACAATCCGGTTTTCGTTCGCACATTCTCGTCTTTCTTGGTCATGCAATTCACGTCCATTACGCCTTGGTCCTTCATGTTTTCAAGAATTTCACTTTCATCCATCGTTCTCAAATCCCTATGAAAGATTACTCCCTTACAGGTATTTGGGCCAACAGGAATAGTTACTCTAACCTTCAAATCATGAAGCTGTGTCAGTTTAAGCAAGTTAACCTGGGATTTAAATTGCACTCCTGAATGTCAGCTTCGCAGACTTTTTATGGTGAAGATTCCAAGGAGGAAGTAAGCCGCAGGTCCGTCGCGGGTGGCGCCCTCTCTTGTTCATTTTCTTCCCGTCGCAGCGGAGAGGGGAGACTATGGTAATTGGTCCACTGGCGGGATTGTGAGTATATAACATCACTATACTGCCATTAGGGACGCGCGTGTCAGGGCTTCCATGATCGCAACCGTTTCAGCTTGGAGCGTTGAGGCATTGTCAGTGACCCAAATGGATGCTGTGGTATCCCTTGTTGCGAAGCCGGCGCCTGCAGTATGGTTTATGGGATCCACGGATCCGTCCGTGTAGTAGGTTATGCTACCCGGAGGTTATTTGATCAATGACCCTTTGTGGTTGTGCCTTTAAACTAGGCATGGAATATTGATCTTTTCTCATTGTAAAATTTAGGATTGAGAATTCGATTATTTCGTTTGCCCACGGCAGGGGTTCTTTGTAGTCAGGGTGAGGGGAGTCCATGCCCTTGGCAAGCAGTGATTCTTTTAGCTGAAAGCGTATCAATACTTTGGCTGTATATGTGAGGCAAGAGTTGTCCGCAAACAACTGGTAGTATTGTTGTAGGCATCTGAGTACTCTTTGTCTTAAATAAGAGTTTCTGTGTGCCTGCAGGACCTTGAAAAGGAACTGTGCTGCCATTAGATCAATTCATGAGGAGGTTGATGACCTTTGTCTATCTGGGCGCACCTAGAATGATCCTGGCTGCTTCCTTTTGTATTGTTTCCAGTAGACGGACAGCATGTACATAGAATGATCTTAGAACTTTGTGTCCTGCTCCTATGTGTCTCCTTGTCATGTGTCATGACTTTCATGACTGACAGTCTTTCCTTGGTTCTATCAACCAGGTATTGGATCCCCTTTTTGAAAGTGAGTGTGTCCTATCCATACACCAAGATATAGGTAGTCCTTAACCCATTCCAGATCCATACCCTGAACAGTTGAGTTTTTTGTTTCTGATATTAATTCTCAGAGCCATTGCTTTGGATTTTGCTGCTGATATTTTTAGACCCGTCCTACAACACTCTTCAGACACCAGGTTCAGACAACACTGAGCTCTAGTTAGGCAGTGATTGTCAGAGGCTATGTTTGCCAAGTTATCAGAATAAGAGATGATCTTGCATCCCTCTGGAAGGTGAATGTCGAGTATGTTGGACATAGGGTGTTGAAAAGGGCTGGACTGAGAACCCCACCCTGAGGTGCTGCAGTAACACAGACCTGGTTTAGATCTAAGCTCTCTCACAGTGGTTTGCTCTATACATTATACATTTTTAGAGGACTCCCAAGCAGATGTATCTCAACAGCAAGAGATTCAACGCCATCTCCACAGTGCGGCGGGTTGGCTATTAAGGGGCACAGGATTGCTTCTTTTACCAGGGTCATCAGGCCTCTAGCATCATCCAGGTTTGGAGTGGCAACGACGTGATAGCCTGAGAAGCGCACAGATCCCAAAGACAGTGTCTCCTGGAGCGTGATGACGTCAATGCTAAGGAGCATTGACGTCGTCACGCTCCAGGAGACACACCATTTTCTTTTCTTCCTTTCCCCCAAGGCATATTTTATTTCACTCATTCATCTTTCATCTCTTGTCTTCGGAGATTCCTCATTCACCCTTCTATATACAGAAATTTGTCCTTTCACTCGAGCGGAGGAAATGTCATCCTTGCTCGCACTATTGACTGGAGAAAGGAGTTCTTACCTTTATAGCTACAGATATTCCACTGCAGAATGTTTAGATTGTGTGCCATGGTGGTTACTCAGTGTCACTTACTTCATGTTCGTCTCCAGCTTCAGAAGCCCCAGTGCTAGTGGCATCTGATATATATAGATCCTCGTTGATTGAGGATCGTACATCTTCCTCTAAGTAAGACACTCTGGTTAAAGGTCTACCGAGAGGTGTAAAGCCAGGGTTAGAAGTGCCACCTCGAGTCAAGGGATCGGATTTTGGCTGTGCAGACTCGGCCTGCAGTGAGGGCATCTGCTGCACAGTTTCAGTCTGTCCTGACAGACTAGCTGGGTTTCACGTGATGCTTCTCCTGAAGCTAGGCTGCCATTCGAGGATTTAGTGCGGCTCAGTTTCGGTTTGGAGGCTTCGAGCTTCCTTCCCTTCAGTGCTGCAATGGTTTGAGTCATAGCCATCATGGCGACCTGGACTGCCTTCTCCGCCTCCTCATTGGTCCTCCCCAAGGCTGTTGCTACTGCAGAAACTACAGCACTCAACAGGAGAGTCATATCCTTCTCGTCAAAGAAAAGATTGTCATCTACTGGTGGGACCTTTGTTGTGGCCTTTGAACCTTTTTTCCTTAGGTTCTTTTTCTTTTTCTTGCCACTAGCAAGCCCGGGGAATTCCTCTGGATTGGAGGTATCCAGCTTTGGCTGGGGAAGTGACTCCTTCCTCTTAGGAGGTCGGGGAGTCCTTTCCCTTTTATTCTGTCCCCAGACATGGGTGCCTGGGGGTGCTGGGACAAAGTCAGGACGCTTTTTGGCTTGTTCCTGCTTTTTGATGATTGCCTGTTTCCTGGCAGAGCAAGCCAGGCTTCAGGCATGATGTCTCTTGGCACAGTTTGGACACTTGGCAGTTGTGTCCTTCTGGCCATCTTTGTGTGCCTTGATGCACACTTCTGTTTTATGTGCCTTGCTGCACACACCACATTTGGCTTTGGCCTTGCAGTTGGCCTAGTGGTGCCTAATCATCTGGCACATATGTCCTGAGCTTGTACGAGTTACCCAGATCAAGGGTGGTGATTGGGGCTCCCTTGAGGGTGACCAGGACTTGCCTGGTTGGAGACTTTCCTTTGGTCATGCGGGAAGCCTCCACCACTTGTGGGAGAGACGTGATCACCACATCAAACCCTAGTCGAAAACCAAGTAGCACCATCTTGGTCCTTTTCTCTCGGGATGTCAGTGGTGAGATGCACATTTTTCTCCCATTTTTAAGCACCTTGGTCTCCTGCAGGAAATTCAGGGTGGCTTTGTCTTTGGGCTCAGTGATCATGCCCTCATCTCTAGCAATTCAGATTGAAAGTCAGATTTGCCTTTCCTTTTCCAATGCTCTAATCAGCTGGAATGCATTGTCAAAGTCTTCAGGCTTCTTTGGTACCTTAAAGTGCATGAAGCGATTTAGGGGTGGGTTCAGACTCTCCTACAGAGTCTGTTTCCACCCTTCGTCACTTAGCGCCTCCCCTTTGATGGGGTTTAAGGCCTTTAGTTGTAGGGGCAGCTGGTTTGGCTGGTTCAGCTTGAGCCCCTGCTTGACACGATCGGCCTGCGTTTTCACTTTCTTTTGTCCCCTTGTAGCCTTGTAAGGCTTCAGGGTGACTGCCTTGGTCAGATTCATGCTGTGGTCATTATTGTTTTGGTCATTTAGAGAGGGTGGTTTTATTTGAGTAAGCCATGTGGTATCAGCTTTGGTTCTGCCTCTCGCAACCCCACCCACCACGGAGTCCAAGAAGGGGAAGCTGTATGTTAGAGTACATTCTCTAACAGCCACGGGTGCTAACGTGAGGGTATAAGCAGCCACTGTGTGAGGCCAAGAAACACAGTAACTGCTTGACCCTAGCCTCCTATTGGAGACCAGCCGATTGACCTGATCGAGCCAGTTCAGGCCGCCCGTCTTGCCGGAATAGAGGACCAAAGAGGCGTGTTGCTAGCCGCAGGGCGTACTCATTCACGGCATCGCTCAAACTCCAGGACTCCCGTCCCCCAGCTCACAGGGCTGCCATGCACGGCAAACGCATGGGTAGGAAATAGAACCTCTGGAGACCAAAGGGAATACCTCCCCTCCTACAGGGTAAGCATCATTGACAGTGGGGCTAGGATATAGAACCTCTGGAGAGAGACCAGAGGGGATACCTCCCCTCCTATAGGGTAAGCATCATTGAAAGTGTTGCTCAGCTCTTCCTAGGCATTAGTCAATGGGGGTGGCTGCCTCAGCGGGAGGAAGATGGAGCAGTCCCAAGACCAGCCTAGGAAGTTGAGTTGGTTTTGCGAGAGGCTGACACCTCTGTTTTGTCTAAGACCTCCTCCAGTAAGTCTGTCTATGGGGAGGGCCGCCTCAGCGAGAGGGAGAGGGGGCCACCCAAGAACCAGGGTTACTGGAGGGTCTTTCGTGAGAGGATGACACCTCTATTTTTTCTGTGACCCGTTAGTCCATAGGGAGGGCTGCCTCAACGAGAGGGAGAGGGGACCTCCCGAGGATAAGGACGACTAGGGGGTCTTTCATGGTTTTGAGCAAGAGGATGACACTGTGTTGGCTGTATTCTGCAAAGCCACCCAAGGCTTAGCAGAATTATGGATAGTACCATGACACTATCTGGGATTGAGTACTTCGAGGATGGCACCTCTTTCTGGCTTTGTCCTTCAGGTGGTGCTATTCAGTGGGCCAGGCCGCCTCAATGGGAGGGGAGAGGGGACCACCCAAAGATCAGCACAACTGTGGAAGGGACGTTTCTGTAGAGCCACCCCAAGGGCTTCTCAGAAACACGGTAAGGCATTAACCTTAATAATGCCATACCATCAGGGACATTGTTCAGTTTAGGCAGGTGTTGGAGGGGAACTACCTGCCTAATCATGGCTAGCCTAATGAGTTTAAAGTGGCAAGTTGATATGGTCTACCAGACCGGTCCCTATCAAAGTGGCAACTCTGTATGTGCACCGTAAGGCAGACACGCTAAGGCCCCCCAGATACACCCTCCCCTTCGGGAGGTAAAGGTCTGCCCACGTCCGAGCACGAGCCCGAAGATGGGGTCCATTTCACCAGAAGGTGCACATAGTCATCCTAAAGCCAAAGAAGTGATAGTAAAAAACAGGGCTACAAGGGGCGAGACCAGCTGCTAGCAGTTGGTCTCGCAGGCACCAAAGCATGCACTATCAGTGCACAGCGCAATCACGGAAGAATCACACAAGCTGGGGTCGCCACTAATGGAGGAGTCAAATCCTCTCTTTAGCAGGCCTCCATGACGATCCCAGAACCATCATGTCCCCCCGAGGGCAGGGATATAACCTCATCACAGGGAGAGGAGAGCGCCTGCTTGGGTGGTCTTTGAGCGCGATCACCTCCGAATAATGCTGGGCACTGCATGGGGGAGCTATGCATGTTGAACGGCGGCCGCCGGGATCCTCGTAGAGCGCCAGGAACCTCACATAAGAGAGCGAGTGCGGGAGCGAGAGCGAGTGCGGGAGCGAGAGCGAGTGCGGGAGCGAGAGCGAGAGCAAGGGGTAGAGCGGGAGTGTGAGCGTGAGCGAGGGCGATAGCAAGAGCGAGTCGATAGATAAGAGAAAGAGGTAGAAATAAGGATAAGAAGAAAAAAAGGGAAGAGGGAAGAGAGAGGAGAGGTCCTGTGTGCCTATTCTGCTTCTCAAAACATCCCTATATTCTGCGATTGCTCTCCTGCTGCCGGGTGTCTGTTTCTGATTTGTGGGGTGCCGGACTTCCGGCCGTGACAAGGGGGTGGGTTCGCCGGACTTGCTCGAGGCGGAAAAGTGTTTGGGCAAAGGAAGCCAGGATGGAAGGCAGCTGCAAGGTGCGAAGCCCAACCTATCCGGTTTGAGCATATTATTGATAGTATATATGTATATGTATATATACATATATATGTAGACACACACACATACACACACACACACACACACACACACACACACACACACACACACACACACACACACACACATATATATATATATATATATATATATATATATATATATATATATATATATATATGTGTGTGTGTGTGTGTGTGTGTGTGTGTGTGTGTGTGTGTGTGTATGTGTATGTGTGTGTGTGTGTGTGTGTATAAGTATATACCTCATATCTGTATATACAGATATATATTCATTTATATATATATATATATATATATATATATATATATATATATATATATATATATATATGTATGTATATATATGTATATATATGTATATATATGTATATATATATATATATATAATTTATATTATATATATATATATTCATTTATTTATATGAATATATATATATATATATATATATATATATATATATATATATATATATATATATATATATGTATATATATATGTATGTATATACATATATATATATTATATATATATATATATATATATATATATATATATATATATATATATCTGAAAGTATAATATATCTACATAAATGAATAAATATATATATAAATATATATATATACATATATACATATATACACATTCAATTATGCTTAATTAAACTGACGAACTCTTGGTCCGCAGACTAACGGCGTTATTCCGGCGATGTCCTTTTCATGGCGTCCTAAGGCGACCGTATTTGCAGCAGGGTCCCCCTTCGGCACCGTATCGGATATCCTCGGTCTAATGTTTACTCGGGGAACCAGATGAAACACGGAAGGGCCAAGATAATAGAGAAAAAGAAAGCAACAGAGAGGCGGGTAGTTAAGTGTTACTAGACGCTGTTATATAAACGTAGTTTTTAATGTCTGTTATTTCATTTATTTTCGTGTTTTTTCCTTTACTTATTTATTTAGGAATTTTTCCACAAGAATCAAAAGGAAAATAAAAGAGGGAGACGGGAGTAGCGGTCCACAATGACCTACTTGAGTTACAAACCGTCTCAGATAGATATGAGAATAGATTGGGAAACAATGGCAATCTACGAGAATCTACTTGACCCAGTTGTCGTCACGTAGAGAAGGAAATTATGTAAATGAGAATTTGCACTATTCACTCCTCACAACTACACTTAAGCCAACAAATCATATCAGTGAAAGGTTTCAGTGTCTTTTGTTCTGTGTGAATGAGTGTGTGAGTGTGAGCATGAAATTGAGATTGACCTCACAAAAAGAATGAATCGCAAACACGAATATTACGTTCATTTGAACACCATAATTATTAATTATATTAATACAAAATCATCTCAACTATCACATTGGACTCAATACTTAATTATATATGAAACGGAATGTGCGTATTGATGATTGGTGACATGGAAATTCTTTGAAAGCTTTCGCAATGCAAACTTCCCGCTTCAAAAATGTACGACTCAGTCCACGATTCTAAAGGATTCATAGCGGTTTTGAATTTCCTTGAATGTCTGTGATTTTTTTTAGGTATATCTTTGAATTTGAGGTAGTTCTTTAAGAGGTCTGTGTTAAAGGTGTTAAAGAATCGTGATGTATGTGGACTTAGAATTTGCAAGATAATAAGAATGGGAATATTGTTACTTGTGTACTTTTGAACTGAATCAAATTCCCGGACGGTGTTTATGCTCATATGTATTATTGATTTCAGCATTCAATTACATTATGGCGTGACAATGAAATTGATGAGAAAGTCATATGCTCATATGTATTATTGATTTCAGCATTCAATTACATTATGGCGTGACAATGAAATTGATGAGGAAGTCCTTGAAGTCTTTGAAAATGGTAACCATAAGGCCTTGAAAGTCTGATTTATTTTCTGCCTTGACTTCTACGGACCCTATTTAATTTAATCTTAATATCGGATTCGCTACAAATTCTTAGTTGAGGCAAGGTCTATATACGTACAGGTCTCGTCACTAAGCGACTCAAATTCGTCCGTCTCGCGCATGACGTCATCTGGAGCAGAGGCTGAGGGTTCCACGCTAATCGCGTAGTCATTCTTTGATGTGAGGTAGAGCCGTAAGGATCTCTCCCTCTCTCCGTTTTCGCTCGCTTGACTGACTGGCGCGCGCAAAGTCACAATGCCCAGTGGTTGGTTGCAGCTTATATATGTACATTTATGTGTATGTTTATGTATTGTCATTATTATCATTATTATTGTTATTGTTGTATGATTCGTTTTATAATAAATTCATCAAAAACATTTGGAGTTTACATATGCCATGTCTTTTTTATTTATTTTACGTCTTTATTATGCCATGTCTAAGCTGCAACATGATAATTACAAAACTAAATTCACGTAGAATATATGATATAGGCCTACAAACAATCGCTGATAATCATCGCCTGCAAAACATGTCTAATATGCAAATCGCTCAACGTGCCGACATCTGAAATTACTCAAGTATCTGCTCATTTACTACCATTTTCTATTATCTATGTCCCTGCCTACCATGCTCTAATTCCCCCCGCCCCCTTGCTCTCAGCTCTTCCCAGGTGACGCCATAGGCCTTATCACCCAAAGCTGCGCAGAAATCCGATGTGACGAGACCTAGACTTATATAGACCTTGGGTCGAGGTAGCCATGTTTAGTCTAACGTATGTCAAATTATGTTAGACTTCATCGGTGGGGTTCCCTTAACCCATATTACTGAACGAAATTAAGTCAACTGAAGCAAGACGGGAAGATCCATGAATACACTCTATTCTAGGAATCTGTGATGGGCGCTCACTTATGAGTATCTACTATTGCAAAATCACGACCGCCTGGGATTTTACCCAAAATATGCAAGTGGTTTCAAGTAGGTGAGAAGGGTGGGACTGATAAGGAACTGATTATTCTAGCTCAAAACCCAAGTTCTACATTTATAAACGGACGTAAATATAGGCTCACACCGACTCGAGCTGCCAATCGAATTAATGAATTTGGTTTTCCTTATAACCTACTCGCCGTTGGAGCGGAATATCTATTAGGCGATTCATGCAATCCCAGGCATCTCTATGCACTGTGATGAGAATATACTAACATTATATTCAAATAATGAATTTGTAAAACTTTGCAATAACTCATTTATAGCGCCACTAGAACGTGTCGCCAGTGAGCAATGTAACGATCCTACATCCCTACGGCTTTAACAGCGATAAACAACCAATTACGGGAGAGCTCTCCAAGCGCGCGCCTGACCGGAAAAAAGGGAATATGAGGTCAGGTCAGGCCGGGGAGTGGATAAGCTATATACTTGAATAGAAATAAAGTATTTGATCGTGATTAGATAAGAAAATGAGTGTGAGGATAAAACGAACTCACAAGGAGTTCATTCTCAGTTTGAGAAAAAAATCACCAACGCATTGAATTCGTTGTAGTTGAAACAATTTAAATCTCTAAAAACGAGAGATATGAATTAATTACTTAATGAATGATATGTCGCATGAGTACGACCTTGAGTCAAAGAGACTGAGAGTGAGAATATTGTCATTTCCTACTACTGTAAGAATCTTTAAAGAATTACCACAGTTAGCACTTTTATACGGCTTAACACATTTGTGAGGGAAGGAAAGGAAGAGAAATGATTAGCCCATACCGTGTAACCATCAAGTAGCTTTGAAAACATGTTTGTCTTATCGAGGGAGTGACTAACGGAAACGTTTTTTCGTAAGTGTTTGCGAGCCGAAATGACACCAGATATAAGAGGAATGCAACCTTGAACGTAAGGCCTGGTGGGGAATGCTAGTTGTACACGGTCTAATTCTTATTCTTAAGAGTACACACAAGGAAAATGGATACATGATAAAAAGCTGACACAGTGCTTGAGCAGTGGCGGAAAGCCTCCGAAGCCAGCGGAGGGGCTAGGGGCAGTGTTCACGGGGGGAGCGCGGCGGTCTCTCTGTCACGCCCGAGTGCTCGATTCCAGTCAAGTCCAACGGCTTGGCTTAGAGTTATAATTAGAACACACATGGCAACTTATCATGTGCAAACCACGTGTTATGGCTTGTGACATATTTGTATGCCATTCGGGTATTATCACAGTAAGGGGCTATAGGGGAATCCTAAAGAATCAATCCCACTTGGCTGAGCCAAAAAGAGTACTCAAAAGGTTTATAGAGGTAGCAGTAGGAGGGCGAGAGGAAGAGGAGGTAGTGTGGAGTGAGGGAGTACTGTGGGGAGGAGGACAATACGGATGAATAGAAGTAATAAGAGGGGAGGGGGTAGACAATCAAGAACCATGGGTCAGGAAACCAATGAAATCAAATTTATATTGGCTAGTTGATGAAGGGGCAAGCCTTAATGCCCCTAATAAGAGTAAAAACTCTTCATTATTGGCCATGGTAAGCCTCAAATAATGGAGGGAAATTAAATGGTCTACTCCTCAAGATCCCTATTACGTGGTAAGGGCCAAGGTCTATATAAGTACAGGTCTCGTCACTTCGGAGTTCTGCGCAGCTTTGGGTGATAAGGCCTATGACGTCACCTGGAAGGAGCTGAGAGCAAGGGGGCGGGGGGAATTAGAGCATGGTAGGCAGGGACATAGATAATAGAAAATGGTAGTAAATGAGCAGATACTTGAGTAATTTCAGATGTCGGCACGTTGAACGATTTGCTTATTGGACATGTTTTGCAGGCGATGATTATCAGCGATTGTTTGTAGGCCTATATCATATATTCTACGTGAATTTAGTTTTGTAATTCATATGTTGCAGCTTGGACATGGCATAATAAGGACGTAAAATAAATAAAAAAGACATGGCATATGTAAACTCCAAATGTTTTTGATAAATTTATTATAAAACGAATCATACAACAATAATAATGATAATAATAATAATAATAATAATAATAATAATAACAATAATAATAATA
>NC_091557.1:20150439-20152942 GCF_042767895.1 Penaeus vannamei | reverse complement strand
GAAAAAATGAATAATTTTATAAAAACATATTTTTGAGTTACAAAGCAAGAATTAACCTGCAAAAAATGTTGATAAAATTTTGTGTGTGATTAATGTATTGCATGTGCCTTAACAAGTACTATTTTGATATTTTTTGTTGGGAGAGGATTTAGCAAATATCATAAATGAAAGACCAAAGCATTAAGAGAACTTTGGTAATTAAAAATATTGTCTTCTTATAGTTTCCCAAAGCAAAAGCAACTTTTTATTGTAAAAGTTTTGTATTATGTAAGGTGCTGACTGAAGGATTTTTTATATAGTAATATTTGTCATTGTTACTTTTGACAAAGAAATTCGTTGACTGATTTTTAGTAAACCATATAAAGCTACTTGAGTTATATATTAATATTTTAGGTTTGGACAAAATAATTTATGAATAAGTAACTATTTTTCTGAGACATGAAGTGTAATTTTGAATGTATAGATTTATAGCAATATATTTGTTATGTTTCAATAAAAAAGATATATAAAATATTCTTTGTTGTATGGCTATTCCTTTGATGTTGCCTTGCTAGTTGGGGATCTTCCCTACCTTGGACCTCAACCCTTGCCTCAACTAATTTTACATGGTCTTTTCTTCTCCTTTCCTTTTTCTTTTCTTCTTCATCCCCTTCTTCTGTCCACATCCTAAGGTGTGAGAGCTATGCAGAAAGTCTGGCTTTGTGTCATCATGAACGGCTCTTGGTTAATAGCCTAGCCCATACCAAGGTCTATATAAGGACAGGTCTCGTCACTAAGGGACTCAAATTCGTCCGTCTCGCGCATGACGTCATCTGGAGCAGAGCCTGGGGGTTCCACGCTAATCGCGTGGTCATTCTCTGATGTGAGGTAGAGCCGTAAGGATCTCTCCCTCTCTCCGTTTTCGCTCGCTTGACTGACTGGCGCGCGCAAAGTCACAATGCCCAGTGGTTGGTTGCAGCTTATATATGTACATTTATATGTATATTTATGTATTGCCATTATTATTATTATTATTATTATTGTTATTATTATTATTATTATTATTATTATTATCATTATTATTGTTGTATGATTCGTTTTATAATAAATTTATCAAAAACATTTGGAGTTTACATATGCCATGTCTTTTTTATTTATTTTACGTCCTTATTATGCCATGTCCAAGCTGCAACATATGAATTACAAAACTAAATTCACGTAGAATATATGATATAGGCCTACAAACAATCGCTGATAATCATCGCCTGCAAAACATGTCCAATAAGCAAATCGTTCAACGTGCCGACATCTGAAATTACTCAAGTATCTGCTCATTTACTACCATTTTCTATTATCTATGTCCCTGCCTACCATGCTCTAATTCCCCCCGCCCCCTTGCTCTCAGCTCCTTCCAGGTGACGTCATAGGCCTTATCACCCAAAGCTGCGCAGAACTCCGAAGTGACGAGACCTGTACTTATATAGACCTTGGCCCTTACCACGTAATAGGGATCTTGAGGAGTAGACCATTTAATTTCCCTCCATTATTTGAGGCTTACCATGGCCAATAATGAAGAGTTTTTACTCTTATTAGGGGCATTAAGGCTTGCCCCTTCATCAACTAGCCAATATAAATTTGATTTCATTGGTTTCCTGACCCATGGTTCTTGATTGTCTACCCCCTCCCCTCTTATTACTTCTATTCATCCGTATTGTCCTCCTCCCCACAGTACTCCCTCACTCCACACTACCTCCTCTTCCTCTCGCCCTCCTACTGCTACCTCTATAAACCTTTTGAGTACTCTTTTTGGCTCAGCCAAGTGGGATTGATTCTTTAGGATTCCCCTATAGCCCCTTACTGTGATAATACCCGAATGGCATACAAATATGTCACAAGCCATAACACGTGGTTTGCACATGATAAGTTGCCATGTGTGTTCTAATTATAACTCTAAGCCAAGCCGTTGGACTTGACTGGAATCGAGCACTCGGGCGTGACAGAGAGACCGCCGCGCTCCCCCCGTGAACACTGCCCCTAGCCCCTCCGCTGGCTTCGGAGGCTTTCCGCCACTGCTCAAGCACTGTGTCAGCTTTTTATCATGTATCCATTTTCCTTGTGTGTACTCTTAAGAATAAGAATTAGACCGTGTACAACTAGCATTCCCCACCAGGCCTTACGTTCAAGGTTGCATTCCTCTTATATCTGGTGTCATTTCGGCTCGCAAACACTTACGAAAAAACGTTTCCGTTAGTCACTCCCTCGATAAGACAAACATGTTTTCAAAGCTACTTGATGGTTACACGGTATGGGCTAATCATTTCTCTTCCTTTCCTTCCCTCACAAATGTGTTAAGCCGTATAAAAGTGCTAACTGTGGTAATTCTTTAAAGATTCTTACAGTAGTAGGAAATGACAATATTCTCACTCTCAGTCTCTTTGACTCAAGGTCGTACTCATGCGACATATCATTCATTAAGTAATTAATTCATATCTCTCGTTTTTAGAGATTTAAATTGTTTCAACTA
>NC_091557.1:20137939-20145439 GCF_042767895.1 Penaeus vannamei | reverse complement strand
ACTCAACTTCCTAGGCTGGTCTTGGGACTGCTCCATCTTCCTCCCGCTGAGGCAGCCACCCCCATTGACTAATGCCTAGGAAGAGCTGAGCAACACTTTCAATGATGCTTACCCTGTAGGAGGGGAGGTATCCCCTCTGGTCTCTCTCCAGAGGTTCTATATCCTAGCCCCACTGTCAATGATGCTTACCCTGTAGGAGGGGAGGTATTCCCTTTGGTCTCCAGAGGTTCTATTTCCTACCCATGCGTTTGCCGTGCATGGCAGCCCTGTGAGCTGGGGGACGGGAGTCCTGGAGTTTGAGCGATGCCGTGAATGAGTACGCCCTGCGGCTAGCAACACGCCTCTTTGGTCCTCTATTCCGGCAAGACGGGCGGCCTGAACTGGCTCGATCAGGTCAATCGGCTGGTCTCCAATAGGAGGCTAGGGTCAAGCAGTTACTGTGTTTCTTGGCCTCACACAGTGGCTGCTTATACCCTCACGTTAGCACCCGTGGCTGTTAGAGAATGTACTCTAACATACAGCTTCCCCTTCTTGGACTCCGTGGTGGGTGGGGTTGCGAGAGGCAGAACCAAAGCTGATACCACATGGCTTACTCAAATAAAACCACCCTCTCTAAATGACCAAAACAATAATGACCACAGCATGAATCTGACCAAGGCAGTCACCCTGAAGCCTTACAAGGCTACAAGGGGACAAAAGAAAGTGAAAACGCAGGCCGATCGTGTCAAGCAGGGGCTCAAGCTGAACCAGCCAAACCAGCTGCCCCTACAACTAAAGGCCTTAAACCCCATCAAAGGGGAGGCGCTAAGTGACGAAGGGTGGAAACAGACTCTGTAGGAGAGTCTGAACCCACCCCTAAATCGCTTCATGCACTTTAAGGTACCAAAGAAGCCTGAAGACTTTGACAATGCATTCCAGCTGATTAGAGCATTGGAAAAGGAAAGGCAAATCTGACTTTCAATCTGAATTGCTAGAGATGAGGGCATGATCACTGAGCCCAAAGACAAAGCCACCCTGAATTTCCTGCAGGAGACCAAGGTGCTTAAAAATGGGAGAAAAATGTGCATCTCACCACTGACATCCCGAGAGAAAAGGACCAAGATGGTGCTACTTGGTTTTCGACTAGGGTTTGATGTGGTGATCACGTCTCTCCCACAAGTGGTGGAGGCTTCCCGCATGACCAAAGGAAAGTCTCCAACCAGGCAAGTCCTGGTCACCCTCAAGGGAGCCCCAATCACCACCCTTGATCTGGGTAACTCGTACAAGCTCAGGACATATGTGCCAGATGATTAGGCACCACTAGGCCAACTGCAAGGCCAAAGCCAAATGTGGTGTGTGCAGCAAGGCACATAAAACAGAAGTGTGCATCAAGGCACACAAAGATGGCCAGAAGGACACAACTGCCAAGTGTCCAAACTGTGCCAAGAGACATCATGCCTGAAGCCTGGCTTGCTCTGCCAGGAAACAGGCAATCATCAAAAAGCAGGAACAAGCCAAAAAGCGTCCTGACTTTGTCCCAGCACCCCCAGGCACCCATGTCTGGGGACAGAATAAAAGGGAAAGGACTCCCCGACCTCCTAAGAGGAAGGAGTCACTTCCCCAGCCAAAGCTGGATACCTCCAATCCAGAGGAATTCCCCGGGCTTGCTAGTGGCAAGAAAAAGAAAAAGAACCTAAGGAAAAAAGGTTCAAAGGCCACAACAAAGGTCCCACCAGTAGATGACAATCTTTTCTTTGACGAGAAGGATATGACTCTCCTGTTGAGTGCTGTAGTTTCTGCAGTAGCAACAGCCTTGGGGAGGACCAATGAGGAGGCGGAGAAGGCAGTCCAGGTCGCCATGATGGCTATGACTCAAACCATTGCAGCACTGAAGGGAAGGAAGCTCGAAGCCTCCAAACCGAAACTGAGCCGCACTAAATCCTCGAATGGCAGCCTAGCTTCAGGAGAAGCATCACGTGAAACCCAGCTAGTCTGTCAGGACAGACTGAAACTGTGCAGCAGATGCCCTCACTGCAGGCCGAGTCTGCACAGCCAAAATCCGATCCCTTGACTCGAGGTGGCACTTCTAACCCTGGCTTTACACCTCTCGGTAGACCTTTAACCAGAGTGTCTTACTTAGAGGAAGATGTACGATCCTCAATCAACGAGGATCTATATATATCAGATGCCACTAGCACTGGGGCTTCTGAAGCTGGAGACGAACATGAAGTAAGTGACACTGAGTAACCACCATGGCACACAATCTAAACATTCTGCAGTGGAATATCTGTAGCTATAAAGGTAAGAACTCCTTTCTCCAGTCAATAGTGCGAGCAAGGATGACATTTCCTCCGCTCGAGTGAAAGGACAAATTTCTGTATATAGAAGGGTGAATGAGGAATCTCCGAAGACAAGAGATGAAAGATGAATGAGTGAAATAAAATATGCCTTGGGGGAAAGGAAGAAAAGAAAATGGTGTGTCTCCTGGAGCGTGACGACGTCAATGCTCCTTAGCATTGACGTCATCACGCTCCAGGAGACACTGTCTTTGGGATCTGTGCGCTTCTCAGGCTATCACGTCGTTGCCACTCCAAACCTGGATGATGCTAGAGGCCTGATGACCCTGGTAAAAGAAGCAATCCTGTGCCCCTTAATAGCCAACCCGCCGCACTGTGGAGATGGCGTTGAATCTCTTGCTGTTGAGATACATCTGCTTGGGAGTCCTCTAAAAATGTATAATGTATAGAGCAAACCACTGTGAGAGAGCTTAGATCTAAACCAGGTCTGTGTTACTGCAGCACCTCAGGGTGGGGTTCTCAGTCCAGCCCTTTTCAACACCCTATGTCCAACATACTCGACATTCACCTTCCAGAGGGATGCAAGATCATCTCTTATTCTGATAACTTGGCAAACATAGCCTCTGACAATCACTGCCTAACTAGAGCTCAGTGTTGTCTGAACCTGGTGTCTGAAGAGTGTTGTAGGACGGGTCTAAAAATATCAGCAGCAAAATCCAAAGCAATGGCTCTGAGAATTAATATCAGAAACAAAAAACTCAACTGTTCAGGGTATGGATCTGGAATGGGTTAAGGACTACCTATATCTTGGTGTATGGATAGGACACACTCACTTTCAAAAAGGGGATCCAATACCTGGTTGATAGAACCAAGGAAAGACTGTCAGTCATGAAAGTCATGACACATGACAAGGAGACACATAGGAGCAGGACACAAAGTTCTAAGATCATTCTATGTACATGCTGTCCGTCTACTGGAAACAATACAAAAGGAAGCAGCCAGGATCATTCTAGGTGCGCCCAGATAGACAAAGGTCATCAACCTCCTCATGAATTGATCTAATGGCAGCACAGTTCCTTTTCAAGGTCCTGCAGGCACACAGAAACTCTTATTTAAGACAAAGAGTACTCAGATGCCTACAACAATACTACCAGTTGTTTGCGGACAACTCTTGCCTCACATATACAGCCAAAGTATTGATACGCTTTCAGCTAAAAGAATCACTGCTTGCCAAGGGCATGGACTCCCCTCACCCTGACTACAAAGAACCCCTGCCGTGGGCAAACGAAATAATCGAATTCTCAATCCTAAATTTTACAATGAGAAAAGATCAATATTCCATGCCTAGTTTAAAGGCACAACCACAAAGGGTCATTGATCAAATAACCTCCGGGTAGCATAACCTACTACACGGACGGATCCGTGGATCCCATAAACCATACTGCAGGCGCCGGCTTCGCAACAAGGGATACCACAGCATCCATTTGGGTCACTGACAATGCCTCAACGCTCCAAGCTGAAACGGTTGCGATCATGGAAGCCCTGACACGCGCGTCCCTAATGGCAGTATAGTGATGTTATATACTCACAATCCCGCCAGTGGACCAATTACCATAGTCTCCCCTCTCCGCTGCGACGGGAAGAAAATGAACAAGAGAGGGCGCCACCCGCGACGGACCTGCGGCTTACTTCCTCCTTGGAATCTTCACCATAAAAAGTCTGCGAAGCTGACATTCAGGAGTGCAATTTAAATCCCAGGTTAACTTGCTTAAACTGACACAGCTTCATGATTTGAAGGTTAGAGTAACTATTCCTGTTGGCCCAAATACCTGTAAGGGAGTAATCTTTCATAGGGATTTGAGAACGATGGATGAAAGTGAAATTCTTGAAAACATGAAGGACCAAGGCGTAATGGACGTGAATTGCATGACCAAGAAAGACGAGAATGTGCGAACGAAAACCGGATTGTGTTTTTTGACCTTTGCTTCAAGTAAAATTCCTGAGTATGTCTATGTTGGATACGAACGTGTCCAAGTAAGACCTTACATTCAAAAACCTATGAGCTGTAATAGATGCCAAAAATTTGGACACCTCATTACGCTGCATTGATAAAGATACAGATAAATTTACTTGCGGTAAATGTGCTGGAGCTCATGACAACATTACATGTACTGGAAACCCTTCCAAGTGTGCTAACTGTGGAGGTCCCCATCAGTCAGGCTCTGCCGAGTGCAGCAGCCTGAAGGAGACTGAGATATTAGCATACATGAGAGGCCATGATGTTAGTTACCGTGAAGCCAAGAGGAAAGTTGAAGGCTTGACCAACAAGCCCAATACTTCCTATGCTTCAGTAGCAACTAACAACACTCCCAGTGCAAGCAGTGTCAGTCAGGATCTTGCGGCTAAGGACAAAGAAATTGCAGAACTTAAGGAAACGGTAAAAGAATTAATGAGTCAGATTGTTGAATTAAACAAAACCATTAAACAAATTGCTGAATCAACCCAGCAAAAGCAGCAACGTAAGGAGGATGATACCAAATCACAATCTGGATCACACCTTCCCGTCCAGGCGACTCCTGTGAGGACTTCGTCTGGTTTTTGGTCTGCTCCTCGGAGCAGATCATCTTCAACCGGGCGTCTCCCTCACAGAGAGGTGCAGGACATGGAGGCTATTGTCTCCAAATCTTCCCGCGAGAGGTCCCCGGGAAGCTCGGGAGAGGAGGCGCCTCCCTCCCAGAAAAAAGTTAAAAAAGGCGGATAAGGCACTTCTAAACCCCATAAAACGTAATCTTCGCGTTGACCATTATACAATGGAACTGTCGAAGTCTTAGAACTAGAGTAAATGACCTCAGGTTATTAGCCTCGTCTTATGCTCCCGATATTATCGTCCTACAAAAGACCCATTTAAATAACCTTGTATCCGATGATTTAGTTTCGTTGAGTTACTACCATCTATGTCGGAAGGATCGAGGGGGTAGGGGTGGAGGCGGAGTCGCCATGTACATCCACCAAAACCTCCCTTTTACAGAAGTGACTATAGATTCTACTTTGGAGATGCAAGGTAAAAGTCAATAACACGTATCTGGCTATATGCTCAGTTTATTGTCCACCTGACAATGTGGTAATTTATGATGAGCTCTTTGCTCTTCAGGATAGTCTGCCACAGAATAAAGTAATTTAAGGTGATTTTAATGCTCATCATACATTATGGGGTACCCTTCGGGTGGATGGTAGAGGTGAGCAAGTAGTTAAGCTTGTTAACGATTCAGATTTAATCCTTCTGAACGATGGTAGTCCAACGCGAGTGGACGACAATACTGGTAATTTGAGCTATATTGACTTATCTCTGGTCTCTTCAACAGTAGCAGCCAAGTGCCTGTGGCACACCATTGACGACTCGTTGGGAAGCGACCACTCCTATTTTTATTAAATATTCATGCGACACAACCAGAACGCCTTCAGCACCTAAATTTAATGTAAAAAGAGCAGACTGGGTCGCCTTCACAAAGAGCGTCAAGCTCGAACTTGTTGGAGAAACCATTGATGATAAAGTAAATAATATTCAAAATTCTATTTTAGATGCAGCTATGAAATCCATTCCTAAGACTTCGACAGAAGTTCCATGGTGGACACCAGATTGCCGCAGGGTACTGTGTGAACACAATAGGGCCTACAGGCTTTTAAAAAATAACATCAATAACGAGAACTTTTGCAATTACAAACTAGCAAGAGCTAGGGCTCGTAGAACAATTAGACAAGCCAAAAGAGACTCCTGGCGAAACTTTGTCTCTACCATCAATAGTAACACCAAAATATCACAGGTTTGGTCCACTATCAATAAAATCAATAGGAAAAAAACATCATTCAAAATTAAAAACATCATTCATGAGGGTACCAATTTAGATTCACCTAGAGACATTGCTATTGCACTCGCCAGGCAGTTCTCTTATACAAGCAGCTGAGACAACTACCATCCCGCATTCCTGACCATCAAGGAAGTGGCTGAGCTGCAACCCATACACTTTGCCACAGGAGATGAACTTGATTACAATAAAGATCTTACAATGAATGAGCTTGTCCGAGCCCTAGAAGTCTGTAGAGGAACGTCCCCAGGCCCCGATGAGATTCGGTATGAGATAATAAAGCATCTTAATCATGATGCCATGATTAAGTTGCTAGAAGTGTACAATGCAATTTGGAAAAGCCAGACTTTTCCAAACTCATGGCACTTCGCCCACATCATTCCCATATTGAAAGGAGGGGGTAATCCCAAACATGCCATCTCCTACCGCCCAATTGCGTTGACAAGTTGCTTATGCAAGGTCATGGAACGAATTGTTAACAGTAGGCTATTGCATTTTTTAATTTCCAGGAATTTACTAGTTGTCGAAAAGGACGCCAAACTCTCGATCAGCTAGTAAAACTGGCCAGTCATATTCAAGAGGCAATTGCCAAAAAGCATTTTTTGATTTCAGTATTTTTAGACATTGAAAATGCCTACGACATGATATGGCGATATGGCCTACTCAGAAAACTTTATGCTTTTGGATTATGTGGAAACTTGCCTTGTTTTATTCAAAATTTCATTTCTGACAGAACTTTTGCTGTCAAATTTTATGACAATGTCACTTACTCGGATATTTTTGTCCAGGCAAACGGGGTCCCACAAGGAAGTGTCTTATCACCTACTTTATTTTTGTGTATGATCAATATATTACATCTTACCAGCTACTCCTTGGAATCTTAAATACTCACTGTACGCTGATGATTGTGCATTATGGCATTCCAGCAGTAATGCAGAATTCTCAGCAAATCGCATCCAATTGGCACTGGATATGATTCATAAATGGGGCCTCCAGTGGGGTTTTAAGTTTTCCACAAGAAAGAGTATTGGGGTAATTTTTTCACGAAGGAGAATGCCGAACATCAGGCTAACTCTAGACCTATTCAAAATTCTGCTAGATTTCTTGGTCTACTTTTTGATCGTAGACTTAATTGGAAAGACCACATTGGTCAATTAAAGAATAAATGTCAAAAAGCACTAAATTTATTAAAGTGCATTTCTGGAAATAAATGGTGAGCTGATAGAAAGTCTTTGCTAATATATAAAGCCCTGATTAGGTCTAAAGTAGATTATGGATCAATCGTGTATGGTTCGGCATCGGCCTCAACTTTGAAAGGATTGAATGTTGTGCAGAATGCATGTGTGCATAGTTGTCTTGGA
>NC_091557.1:20107551-20112551 GCF_042767895.1 Penaeus vannamei | reverse complement strand
CCACAGGAGCCCCACAAATCAGTAGAAAGAGGCGTTGGCGGAAGTGAACGGAACGTTTTTCCCGTAAGTAGACATATAAAGTTGCATTCTCAATGCCCCAAAATAACGATCAAGGTAGGAGGCGTCGAGCTCATCAGTTTATGCGATACGGGATCAGAAGTTTCCCTTGTAAGCACCGGAATATACGAAGACTTACGTAAGATTAATAATGTAGAGTTACGTCCAACGACAATGAAATTACGGTCATTCGGGGGACGACTAACGAGAAGTAAGGGGTATATTACAGTCGATGTAGAGATCTCGGGAACCATAGTCAAGAACGCGGGACTACTAGTGTGCGATGAAGTCAAGGGTCCATACGACTGTATCCTGGGGATGAACATATTATCTGAATTAACAGAGGTATGGACAGAAATGCATCGTATGAGTAACGCGGAGAAAAATGAATCCCTCGTTGAATGTATGGGAAAAGTAGGAGACGCTCATAAATTTAGAAAGCAAGAAGACTGGGGGTACGCACTCACTAAACAGTCTCAATTACCGATTATACCCCCCCATAGTACAAGACTGATACCAGTTTGGGTACCGTCTCTCCGGCAGACGAAAGTTCGAGAGGTTGTGATCGAACCTCTCACGGGTCTCGATGAGGGATGGGTCCCCGAAGGCGTGGTCGTACTTCCCACCGTCATGTCAATTAAGCACGGAAACGGGTATGCCTTGGTAGGAAATCTATCAAATAAAGATTGTAAATTACGTCGGAAATGGAAGATCGGAAGAGTCTCAGATGGGTTAGAAATCAAAGAGCCTCGTGGAGAACAAAAAGTCAGGGTTATTGAGAAAGAAGGGCCTGAGTTAGTGAAAGTGCACGAAGAAAATTTAGACGAATTCCAAAGTGAAAGAGTCGCGAAACTTTTACACGAATATAAGGACGTATTTGCAACCGAGCAAGCGCCGATTGGGAGAGCCACAGGCGTACAACACGTTATACCCCTGACTACTGACGTGCCAATCAAAGTCCCTTACAGACGTATTCCACCAAATCATGCAAACGAAGTAAAGAACCATATAGATGAGTTATCACGTCAGGGGATAGTCTCCCCAAGCTCCAGTCCATATGCCGCGGCAATCGTAATGGTACGGAAGAAAGACAATAGTTTACGTTTGTGCGTCGATTACCGCAACCTTAATAAAGTCACCGTCCACGATGCTTTCCCGATCCCTCGCATAGATGAGTCCGTCGAAGCGCTGTCCTGAGCTAAATACTTTTCGACCTTCGATCTCGCGGCAGGTTATCACCAGATTGAAGTACATCCGCGTGATAGGCATAAGACCGCCTTCAGCACACCTTTTGGGCACTTCGAGTTCAACCGCATGCCAATGGGTCTCTCAAATAGTCAGGGTACGTTTCAGAGATACATGGAACGAATCTTAGGGGACAAGATATTCTCGACCTTAATAGTATACTTAGATGACGTATTAGTTTTCAGTCGGACCATCGAGGAACACCTTGAGAGACTTCGAAATTTATTCAATCGTATGCGAGAGTATGGCTTAAAATTCAAGGGAAAGAAATGTACCGTTTGCGCGACGACGGTGAAATACTTAGGATTTCAGGTGTCAGAAGAAGGGATCAGTACTGACCCGGATAAAATAAAAGCGGTAATTGAATGGCCTACGCCCACAACTGTGAAAGACGTGCGCGCATTCATAGGTTTCTGCTCATTCTATCGTAAGTTTTGTAAGCACTTTGCGCAAACCGCTGCACCACTACACCAATTAATGTCGGGCGATTCTCGCCGAATGATAGCAAGTGAGTGGTCAACCGAATGTAAAGAATCGTTCATGAAGTTAAAATCGCTTCTCACAAGCGTACCAGTCCTTAGCTGCCCAGACTTCGAACGAGAATTCATTTTAGAAACAGATGCTAGCTTTCAGGGTTTAGGGGCCGTTTTATCTCAGAAAGACCAGGACGGTAAGTTGCACCCGGTCTGTTATGCAAGTAGAGGACTACGTCGCTCGGAAAAGAACATGGCCAATTACAGTTCGCGTAAGCTTGAATTGCTAGCACTTAAATGGGCAGTCGTAGATAAATTTCATCAGTATCTAGCTGGAAAACACTTCACGGTTTACACGGATAATTCACCTCTGAGTCACTTAGAGACGGCGAGATTGGGAGCAGTAGAGAGTAGATGGTGCAGTGATTTACAGCAGTTCAACTTCACGATTGAATACAAAACCGGTAGAGACAACACAATAGCAGACGAACTGTCAAGATTACCCCAAGAGACCGAAACTAGTGACAGTGATGAAGATTATGGGGTGATGACACTGGACACAGACGAGAATCTAGAAGGGTTATGGTCTGAAGAAAAACTGAAAGACGAACAAAGTAAAATGCCCTGTTTTCATGCCATTATTAAATTGCTGAACGGAGAGATGAGTCAAAATGAAACGATAGAACACTTAAAAGATGAGGACTTCCGGAAACTATACCGAACAAGAAGTAATTTGATAAATGAAAGGGGTATAGTGTTTCATAGGGTGGAGATAGGAATTAATTCATATCTAATTAGACCCGTATTGACATCAAATTTGCAATTTACCTTGATAAAAGCCTGTCATGACGAGTTCGGTCATCAGGGACGTAATCGCACCCTCGACCTCGTAAAGAAGAGAGGGTTCTGGCCCGGTATGGCGGCGACAGTCGCGGAGTATGTCGCGAATTGCAACACGTGTAGCATAGCAAAAGAGGAATACCCGAAACCACGCCCCCTTATGGGTAAGATCGAAGCAAATAGACCGTGGGAACTGTTGGCGATGGATTTCACACTTTTAGATAAAAGGATGGGCATCGAAAACGTAATTATAGTAACAGATACATTTACACGCTACAGCTTTGCATTCCCGACGCGCGATCAAAAGGCTACCACGGTTGCGAAATTGCTAAAAGAACAGATCTTCGATAAGTTTGGGCCCCCTGATAGGATACTATCTGACCAAGGAAGGAATTTTACCAGCTCAGTGATTCGAAATCTATGCTCGCTATACGGGATTAAGAAGATACGGACGAGTGCATACCACCCCCAAGGGAACGGTGCGTGCGAAAGATTTAACCGAACATTACACGATCTATTAGTCACGCTTGACGAACCTGCTAAAAAGAGGTGGCCCAACTATCTATCCGGTCTTGTAGCTATATACAATGCGACCCCACATGCCACGACAGGATACTCCCCATTTCAATTACTATTCGGTAGAGAGCCGAAATTACCGAGAGACGGGAAAAGTTTAGATAGTACGGAAACCACGACAGATGAGTGGCTACGCGATCTTAAAGACAAACACGAGACTTTGTGGAATATAGCAAAGATATTAGAAAAGAAAAGAAAAGCACAAACTCGGAGGAGTCGCGACAAACAAGCTAAAATAAGTAGATGGGACGTGGGACAGGAAGTTCTGCTTCGAAATAACCTAAAACTGGGACGTTGCAAAATGCAGAATCAATGGTACGACGACCGATGGGAAATCATAGAAGTACTTGATGACAAAACAGGAATATATAAAATCAGGCCAAGCGATGGGGGAAACATAGAAAGGGTCGAAAATAGGCTGAACCTAAGAAGTGCTCCAGATTTAAGGCCCCTCGGGACGAAAACGAAGTACAGAAGGGAAATTGACGTAACACAGCCCTCTCCGAGGAAGTTGAGGAATAGAGTAATTACCACGAATAAAAACTAACTTATCCCCAGCACCGAAGTATGTAGGGAAACGGGTGAAAGCAGGGTTCTATCCTGAATGAGGGTTGGCGTCCTCTGCCTTACTTGAGCTAATTCTTCCTTCTCCCTCTGACTATATCTACTCCTTCCATCTTTAGTGTAAGACGAGTGAAATGGTGTTTGTGTGCGTTTGCGTGTGTTTGCGTGTGCTTGTTTGACGAGTAGTACGGTACAGATAAGGATAATTGAATGTGAAATAAAGATGTGAAGAAATGTACTGATCGTATGCAAGGAAACTTTTACAAGGACGACATAGCTACTAATTTACGATTAAGGATGTGACGTGTCCCCGTGTGCGGTTAGATGGGGTAACTATAATATTCAGGTGCATATGAGCATAACGGGCCAATCCCCGCATTTAACTAAGGTTGGAATTTCCGTTATGCCATCGGTCCCCTCGTGTAAATAAGGTCGATGTGTGCCACAAATAAGAGTAAAATTTAGTCCCTTAGTTCGTAAGTACAGAAAGGCTAGATGATGTTGTAAATGAAACGGTATACGAGAGTAACATTTTGTGAATAGATAATGTACAGCTGACGCCGTACGAATTATACGGAAGTGGTAGGCTCGTTGCTGACGCCGTACGAATTATACGGAAGTGGTAGGCTCGTTGCTGACGCCGTACGAATTATACGGAAGTGGTAGGCTCGTATATTATATTCATTTGCGTAGATAGATGTGTTCCTGCGGAAAATGTGGAGCTCAGAGTGGAGCTGAGCTGCGAAAGTTGGATGGGAGAATTGTAATGGGAGGAAAATGCGAAAGAAAGGAAATAGAAAATAAGATGTTAAAAGGTTCAGTAGAGTATGAATGAGGTGTGAATGTTGACTGGGCAAACTACCCAATGACCAAAATTAGCATGAATGTGCGCGCGAAAGGATGAATGTCTATATTTGTTTGTAATCTTTATATGCTTATGTTGAGATTTATCATTGGTGACATTTCACCATAACGTAAAACACAGAAAATAAGTGCCTACAACACGAATGGTTACCTCAAATAGAACAATTACCGAGCGTAAACAATGCTGAATGAGGGAGTGGTGACCCGAGGGCAGCGTAGGCATGTCGCCGTGAAGGTAGTAAGACAAGGAAAAGGTCTTGCTGCCCTGACTGCCGAACCGAGAAGACGATCTAACCTGCTCTTGGGTATAATTGTAAAGGACGATACCACATTCCCTACATTCATATTCCTCGGTAAGATAATACCATTGAATGATATAAC
>NC_091557.1:20087132-20097132 GCF_042767895.1 Penaeus vannamei | reverse complement strand
TGTTGGCTGATCTTTGTAAGGATATGATAAACAAAGTTTTAATTAGCATTTATTTGCTCAAAAAATACACATACACATACGACTGACAACACGAAAATATGACACACAACACGGGGGGCACAAAGTGACACACAACACGGGGGGCACAAAGTGACACACAACACGGGGGGCACAAAGTGACACACAACACGGGGGGCACAAAGTGACACACAACACGGGGGGCACAAAGTGACACACAACACGGGGGGCACAAAGTGACACACAACACGGGGGGCACAAAGTGACACACAACACGGGGGGCACAAAGTGACACACAACACGGGGGGCACAAAGTGACACACAACACGGGGGGCACAAAGTGACACACAACACGGGGGGCACAAAGTGACACACAACACGGGGGGCACAAAGTGACACACAACACGGGGGGCACAAAGTGACACACAACACGGGGGGCACAAAGTGACACACAACACGGGGGGCACAAAGTGACACACAACACGGGGGGCACAAAGTGACACACAACACGGGGGGCACAAAGTGACACACAACACGGGGGGCACAAAGTGACACACAACACGGGGGGCACAAAGTGACACACAACACGGGGGGCACAAAGTGACACACAACACGGGGGGCACAAAGTGACACACAACACGGGGGGCACAAAGTGACACACAACACGGGGGGCACAAAGTGACACACAACACGGGGGGCACAAAGTGACACACAACACGGGGGGCACAAAGTGACACACAACACGGGGGGCACAAAGTGACACACAACACGGGGGGCACAAAGTGACACACAACACGGGGGGCACAAAGTGACACACAACACGGGGGGCACAAAGTGACACACAACACGGGGGGCACAAAGTGACACACAACACGGGGGGCACAAAGTGACACACAACACGGGGGGCACAAAGTGACACACAACACGGGGGGCACAAAGTGACACACAACACGGGGGGCACAAAGTGACACACAACACGGGGGGCACAAAGTGACACACAACACGGGGGGCACAAAGTGACACACAACACTTAAACACTTAGTCACTGCCACGAGCGGCACACTGACGTTCACTGCCACGAGCGGCACACTGACGTTCACTGCCACGAGCGGCACACTGACGTTCACTGCCACGAGCGGCACACTGACGTTCACTGCCACGAGCGGCACACTGACGTTCACTGCCACGAGCGGCACACTGACGTTCACTGCCACGAGCGGCACACTGACGTTCACTGCCACGAGCGGCACACTGACGTTCACTGCCACGAGCGGCACACTGACGTTCACTGCCACGAGCGGCACACTGACGTTCACTGCCACGAGTGGTACACTCGTTCACACATGGTAATACTGGTATCGGACGTAGTCACTACACTGTTTGTGCACTATACACGTAGTTCATCCGATTTATCCGTTCCCACGGATGATACAGGACGGGTGAGGGTATTCACGGCATCGACAACGTGCGTGGGGCCGAGAAAACGTCAGTGGATCGTGCGTTACAGGCTCCACGTGTCCACGCCTACTTAGACACGTACTGTGGGCCTGCCCGTACTCCGTCTTCGTTGGATGTGTTCCACTCGCCCACACACGCCCACACACCCCGGGCCTCTCTGCCGGTATTCCTTGGCGATGATGGGCGGCGCCCAAGGTCCCTAAAACACCAAAGAAACACCGTGTACTGTTTGTCGGGCTGGTATACCTCGCCCATATGATTCATTTCTACACATTTGTTATATCATTCAATGGTATTATCTTACCGAGGAATATGAATGTAGGGAATGTGGTATCGTCCTTTACAATTATACCCAAGAGCAGGTTAGATCGTCTTCTCGGTTCGGCAGTCAGGGCAGCAAGACCTTTTCCTTGTCTTACTACCTTCACGGCGACATGCCTACGCTGCCCTCGGGTCACCACTCCCTCATTCAGCATTGTTTACGCTCGGTAATTGTTCTATTTGAGGTAACCATTCGTGTTGTAGGCACTTATTTTCTGTGTTTTACGTTATGGTGAAATGTCACCAATGATAAATCTCAACATAAGCATATAAAGATTACAAACAAATATAGACATTCATCCTTTCGCGCGCACATTCATGCTAATTTTGGTCATTGGGTAGTTTGCCCAGTCAACATTCACACCTCATTCATACTCTACTGAACCTTTTAACATCTTATTTTCTATTTCCTTTCTTTCGCATTTTCCTCCCATTACAATTCTCCCATCCAACTTTCGCAGCTCAGCTCCACTCTGAGCTCCACATTTTCCGCAGGAACACATCTATCTACGCAAATGAATATAATATACGAGCCTACCACTTCCGTATAATTCGTACGGCGTCAGCAACGAGCCTACCACTTCCGTATAATTCGTACGGCGTCAGCTGTACATTATCTATTCACAAAATGTTACTCTCGTATACCGTTTCATTTACAACATCATCATCTAGCCTTTCTGTACTTACGAACTAAGGGACTAAATTTTACTCTTATTTGTGGCACACATCGACCTTATTTACACGAGGGGACCGATGGCATAACGGAAATTCCAACCTTAGTTAAATGCGGGGATTGGCCCGTTATGCTCATATGCACCTGAATATTATAGTTACCCCATCTAACCGCACACGGGGACACGTCACATCCTTAATCGTAAATTAGTAGCTATGTCGTCCTTGTAAAAGTTTCCTTGCATACGATCAGTACATTTCTTCACATCTTTATTTCACATTCAATTATCCTTATCTTTATTTCACATTCAATTATCCTTAAGTGTACCGTACTACTCGTCAAACAAGCACGCGCAAACACACGCAAACGCACACAAACACCATTTCACTCGTCTTACACTAAAGATGGAAGGAGTAGATATAGTCAGAGGGAGAAGGAAGAATTAGCTCAAGTAAGGCAGAGGACGCCAACCCTCATTCAGGATAGAACCCTGCTTTCACCCGTTTCCCTACATACTACGGTGCTGGGGATAAGTTAGTTTTTATTCGTGGTAATTACTCTATTCCTCAACTTCCTCGGAGAGGGCTGTGTTACGTCAATTTCCCTTCTGTACTTCGTTTTCGTCCCGAGGGGCCTTAAATCTGGAGCACTTCTTAGGTTCAGCCTATTTTCGACCCTTTCTATGTTTCCCCCATCGCTTGGCCTGATTTTATATATTCCTGTTTTGTCATCAAGTACTTCTATGATTTCCCATCGGTCGTCGTACCATTGATTCTGCATTTTGCAACGTCCCAGTTTTAGGTTATTTCGAAGCAGAACTTCCTGTCCCACGTCCCATCTACTTATTTTAGCTTGTTTGTCGCGACTCCTCCGAGTTTGTGCTTTTCTTTTCTTTTCTAATATCTTTGCTATATTCCACAAAGTCTCGTGTTTGTCTTTAAGATCGCGTAGCCACTCATCTGTCGTGGTTTCCGTACTATCTAAACTTTTCCCGTCTCTCGGTAATTTCGGCTCTCTACCGAATAGTAATTGAAATGGGGAGTATCCTGTCGTGGCGTGTGGGGTCGCATTGTATATAGCTACAAGACCGGATAGATAGTTGGGCCACCTCTTTTTAGCAGGTTCGTCAAGCGTGACTAATAGATCGTGTAATGTTCGGTTAAATCTTTCGCACGCACCGTTCCCTTGGGGGTGGTATGCACTCGTCCGTATCTTCTTAATCCCGTATAGCGAGCATAGATTTCGAATCACTGAGCTGGTAAAATTCCTTCCTTGGTCAGATAGTATCCTATCAGGGGGCCCAAACTTATCGAAGATCTGTTCTTTTAGCAATTTCGCAACCGTGGTAGCCTTTTGATCGCGCGTCGGGAATGCAAAGCTGTAGCGTGTAAATGTATCTGTTACTATAATTACGTTTTCGATGCCCATCCTTTTATCTAAAAGTGTGAAATCCATCGCCAACAGTTCCCACGGTCTATTTGCTTCGATCTTACCCATAAGGGGGCGTGGTTTCGGGTATTCCTCTTTTGCTATGCTACACGTGTTGCAATTCGCGACATACTCCGCGACTGTCGCCGCCATACCGGGCCAGAACCCTCTCTTCTTTACGAGGTCGAGGGTGCGATTACGTCCCTGATGACCGAACTCGTCATGACAGGCTTTTATCAAGGTAAATTGCAAATTTGATGTCAATACGGGTCTAATTAGATATGAATTAATTCCTATCTCCACCCTATGAAACACTATACCCCTTTCATTTATCAAATTACTTCTTGTTCGGTATAGTTTCCGGAAGTCCTCATCTTTTAAGTGTTCTATCGTTTCATTTTGACTCATCTCTCCGTTCAGCAATTTAATAATGGCATGAAAACAGGGCATTTTACTTTGTTCGTCTTTCAGTTTTTCTTCAGACCATAACCCTTCTAGATTCTCGTCTGTGTCCAGTGTCATCACCCCATAATCTTCATCACTGTCACTAGTTTCGGTCTCTTGGGGTAATCTTGACAGTTCGTCTGCTATTGTGTTGTCTCTACCGGTTTTGTATTCAATCGTGAAGTTGAACTGCTGTAAATCACTGCACCATCTACTCTCTACTGCTCCCAATCTCGCCGTCTCTAAGTGACTCAGAGGTGAATTATCCGTGTAAACCGTGAAGTGTTTTCCAGCTAGATACTGATGAAATTTATCTACGACTGCCCATTTAAGTGCTAGCAATTCAAGCTTACGCGAACTGTAATTGGCCATGTTCTTTTCCGAGCGACGTAGTCCTCTACTTGCATAACAGACCGGGTGCAACTTACCGTCCTGGTCTTTCTGAGATAAAACGGCCCCTAAACCCTGAAAGCTAGCATCTGTTTCTAAAATGAATTCTCGTTCGAAGTCTGGGCAGCTAAGGACTGGTGCGCTTGTGAGAAGCGATTTTAACTTCATGAACGATTCTTTACATTCGGTTGACCACTCACTTGTTATCATTCGGCGAGAATCGCCCGACATTAATTGGTGTAGTGGTGCAGCGGTTTGCGCAAAGTGCTTACAAAACTTACGATAGAATGAGCAGAAACCTATGAATGCGCGCACGTCTTTCACAGTTGTGGGCGTAGGCCATTCAATTACCGCTTTTATTTTATCCGGGTCAGTACTGATCCCTTCTTCTGACACCTGAAATCCTAAGTATTTCACCGTCGTCGCGCAAACGGTACATTTCTTTCCCTTGAATTTTAAGCCATACTCTCGCATACGATTGAATAAATTTCGAAGTCTCTCAAGGTGTTCCTCGATGGTCCGACTGAAAACTAATACGTCATCTAAGTATACTATTAAGGTCGAGAATATCTTGTCCCCTAAGATTCGTTCCATGTATCTCTGAAACGTACCCTGACTATTTGAGAGACCCATTGGCATGCGGTTGAACTCGAAGTGCCCAAAAGGTGTGCTGAAGGCGGTCTTATGCCGATCACGCGGATGTACTTCAATCTGGTGATAACCTGCCGCGAGATCGAAGGTCGAGAAGTATTTAGCTCCGGACAGCGCTTCGACGGACTCATCTATGCGAGGGATCGGGAAAGCATCGTGGACGGTGACTTTATTAAGGTTGCGGTAATCGACGCACAAACGTAAACTATTGTCTTTCTTCCGTACCATTACGATTGCCGCGGCATATGGACTGGAGCTTGGGGAGACTATCCCCTGACGTGATAACTCATCTATATGGTTCTTTACTTCGTTTGCATGATTTGGTGGAATACGTCTGTAAGGGACTTTGATTGGCACGTCAGTAGTCAGGGGTATAACGTGTTGTACGCCTGTGGCTCTCCCAATCGGCGCTTGCTCGGTTGCAAATACGTCCTTATATTCGTGTAAAAGTTTCGCGACTCTTTCACTTTGGAATTCGTCTAAATTTTCTTCGTGCACTTTCACTAACTCAGGCCCTTCTTTCTCAATAACCCTGACTTTTTGTTCTCCACGAGGCTCTTTGATTTCTAACCCATCTGAGACTCTTCCGATCTTCCATTTCCGACGTAATTTACAATCTTTATTTGATAGATTTCCTACCAAGGCATACCCGTTTCCGTGCTTAATTGACATGACGGTGGGAAGTACGACCACGCCTTCGGGGACCCATCCCTCATCGAGACCCGTGAGAGGTTCGATCACAACCTCTCGAACTTTCGTCTGCCGGAGAGACGGTACCCAAACTGGTATCAGTCTTGTACTATGGGGGGGTATAATCGGTAATTGAGACTGTTTAGTGAGTGCGTACCCCCAGTCTTCTTGCTTTCTAAATTTATGAGCGTCTCCTACTTTTCCCATACATTCAACGAGGGATTCATTTTTCTCCGCGTTACTCATACGATGCATTTCTGTCCATACCTCTGTTAATTCAGATAATATGTTCATCCCCAGGATACAGTCGTATGGACCCTTGACTTCATCGCACACTAGTAGTCCCGCGTTCTTGACTATGGTTCCCGAGATCTCTACATCGACTGTAATATACCCCTTACTTCTCGTTAGTCGTCCCCCGAATGACCGTAATTTCATTGTCGTTGGACGTAACTCTACATTATTAATCTTACGTAAGTCTTCGTATATTCCGGTGCTTACAAGGGAAACTTCTGATCCCGTATCGCATAAACTGATGAGCTCGACGCCTCCTACCTTGATCGTTATTTTGGGGCATTGAGAATGCAACTTTATATGTCTACTTACGGGAAAAACGTTCCGTTCACTTCCGCCAACGCCTCTTTCTACTGATTTGTGGGGCTCCTGTGGGTGGCGGATCGCTGTCCCACAGGGCCCTCCGAGTTTCCCACATTACGTTCATTTACCCTTCGGTCGTCTTCAATCCTTCCAGATGCCCTCATCCTTGGGCACCACCGGGAGATATGTCCAATCTCGCCACAACTGAAACATTGAATGTTATTTCTTTCTCTCGCATTCATTCCCCATTCTCTCTCTCGTGGGTTTCCTTCCTTGCAAGCCACATTACGCCGATTGAAGCACCTCCATTCTCTCTCTTTCATAGCTACCCATTCTACCCATTGTTCCAGAGAATCATCTGGCTTCTCTTCCATCCTTTTATTCATTTTCACGCCTAGCGATGGTTCAGTCATGTTCCTGGCCATACATTCTCCTATCAGTCTCTTGTCCACACCTCGCTGATTTTGGAATTCATCACTAACTTCTAGTAATGCGTCTAGGAACTCCCATACAGTCTCTTCACTCTTTTGTTTCCTGACAGACATACGCTCATACAACTCCCACACTGATACACTCCGACCATACACTTTCATCAGTTCTTCAAACACATCACTCACATTCCTCCATTCGCGTCCACAATTAAACAACCTTTCAGCCGCGGCGCCCTCTACATGGTTTAGCACGAACCTTACTTTGTCATCTTCATCTTCTGTCATCTGCGAAAGTACTCGCTCTACTTTTCTAATCCAACTTTTCACCATCCCCTTTCCATTGAAAGTCTCTATTTTTGGATCGCTACGTACTATCAATGACTTTTTGAGTTGGCGACTCTGATTTGCAACTAAATCTTCTATTATGCTAAGTGTCCTGTCCCATGGATCACGCTCTTCTAAACCACTCGAACACGCGTCTGGCGCGCCTCTCATGAACGCGGCGTTCCTCGCAATCGGGCTAGCACACCTCCCATTGTACCCTTTCACTTCTTTGTATATGAAGTACACAAGTAATGCTGCTAATAAGATGATTATTAATCCTAGCAACGCGAAGATGTGTTCCTCGGACTTCATAATTGTCTCCATATCTACTTACAAAAATCAGCACTTAAGAGAACCACGCTCTGCTACCATTTGAAGGGGGATAAGTTCATACTTAAACTCTCTCACTGATGGACGGAGAGACAAGATCTATGTTTATTATATGAACGATTAAATGATCTTTTGTTCTCTGTTGGCTGATCTTTGTAAGGATATGATAAACAAAGTTTTAATTAGCATTTATTTGCTCAAAAAATACACATACACATACGACTGACAACACGAAAATATGACACACAACACGGGGGGCACAAAGTGACACACAACACGGGGGGCACAAAGTGACACACAACACGGGGGGCACAAAGTGACACACAACACGGGGGGCACAAAGTGACACACAACACGGGGGGCACAAAGTGACACACAACACGGGGGGCACAAAGTGACACACAACACGGGGGGCACAAAGTGACACACAACACGGGGGGCACAAAGTGACACACAACACGGGGGGCACAAAGTGACACACAACACGGGGGGCACAAAGTGACACACAACACGGGGGGCACAAAGTGACACACAACACGGGGGGCACAAAGTGACACACAACACGGGGGGCACAAAGTGACACACAACACGGGGGGCACAAAGTGACACACAACACGGGGGGCACAAAGTGACACACAACACGGGGGGCACAAAGTGACACACAACACGGGGGGCACAAAGTGACACACAACACGGGGGGCACAAAGTGACACACAACACGGGGGGCACAAAGTGACACACAACACGGGGGGCACAAAGTGACACACAACACGGGGGGCACAAAGTGACACACAACACGGGGGGCACAAAGTGACACACAACACGGGGGGCACAAAGTGACACACAACACGGGGGGCACAAAGTGACACACAACACGGGGGGCACAAAGTGACACACAACACGGGGGGCACAAAGTGACACACAACACGGGGGGCACAAAGTGACACACAACACGGGGGGCACAAAGTGACACACAACACGGGGGGCACAAAGTGACACACAACACGGGGGGCACAAAGTGACACACAACACGGGGGGCACAAAGTGACACACAACACGGGGGGCACAAAGTGACACACAACACTTAAACACTTAGTCACTGCCACGAGCGGCACACTGACGTTCACTGCCACGAGCGGTACACTGACGTTCACTGCCACGAGCGGTACACTGACGTTCACTGCCACGAGCGGTACACTGACGTTCACTGCCACGAGTGGTACACTGACGTTCACACATGGTAATACTGGTATCGGACGTAGTCACTACACTGTTTGTGCACTATACACGTAGTTCATCCGATTTATCCGTTCCCACGGATGATACAGGACGGGTGAGGGTATTCACGGCATCGACAACGTGCGTGGGGCCGAGAAAACGTCAGTGGATCGTGCGTTACAGGCTCCACGTGTCCACGCCTACTTAGACACGTACTGTGGGCCTGCCCGTACTCCGTCTTCGTTGGATGTGTTCCACTCGCCCACACACGCCCACACACCCCGGGCCTCTCTGCCGGTATTCCTTGGCGATGATGGGCGGCGCCCAAGGTCCCTAAAACACCAAAGAAACACCGTGTACTGTTTGTCGGGCTGGTATACCTCGCCCATATGATTCATTTCTACACATTTGTTATATCATTCAATGGTATTATCTTACCGAGGAATATGAATGTAGGGAATGTGGTATCGTCCTTTACAATTATACCCAAGAGCAGGTTAGATCGTCTTCTCGGTTCGGCAGTCAGGGCAGCAAGACCTTTTCCTTGTCTTACTACCTTCACGGCGACATGCCTACGCTGCCCTCGGGTCACCACTCCCTCATTCAGCATTGTTTACGCTCGGTAATTGTTCTATTTGAGGTAACCATTCGTGTTGTAGGCACTTATTTTCTGTGTTTTACGTTATGGTGAAATGTCACCAATGATAAATCTCAACATAAGCATATAAAGATTACAAACAAATATAGACATTCATCCTTTCGCGCGCACATTCATGCTAATTTTGGTCATTGGGTAGTTTGCCCAGTCAACATTCACACCTCATTCATACTCTACTGAACCTTTTAACATCTTATTTTCTATTTCCTTTCTTTCGCATTTTCCTCCCATTACATATATATATATATATATATATATATATATATATATATATATATATATATATATATATATATATATATATATATATATATATATATATATATATATATATATGTATGTATATATATATATATATATATATATATA
>NC_091557.1:20042132-20057132 GCF_042767895.1 Penaeus vannamei | reverse complement strand
ACGATTTGCCTTTTATATTTCTAGCTGTGTTCTGTTGGAAGAGTAGACTTTGTATACTTATTTTATGCATCTTCACATGCTAGCCTAGCTTCAGGTACTTGATAATTTGGTAGCGCCATGGGAGGGGGCTCTCATCTCTCCCATGTAAATGGAAAATTTACATGTCGTTCCTTTCCATGAATCGTTGCAAGTATGATTCTATTAAATGTAAAGTTTGTATACTTGGGGCATTAACTTGCATGGGCCCATTCTTGGCTGAGCATCCCTCGTGGGGCAAAGCACCCAAACATCAAGGCGACCAAATGCTTTTTTATCTATCTTGCCCCTCTCTCTCTGCAGTGGCTAGCGGCCGTTAGTACTGCGTAGTTATTCCCCCACTCCTGTGCTAGAATCATTCTCACTTGCTAGGTGTAAGTGCCTCAATGTACACTTAAAACAAAGTCATGACCAATTATGGTTTCTGAAAGATTTTGTAGATCTTCATGCTTTTCCTGCCCCATGTCTTAGAATGGGTCTTGTAGCTGGACATGACATCTCTGCATATTTTGTCCTGAATGTAGATTATAATTTTGCCTGGTGCTTGTTCAGACAGTTCCTGTAGCAGTCTGTTCGGACATGTTTGATATACAGTTTACAAAATTCCAAGTTTTCCCTCTTTATATATATTTAAAGTTTATTTGAAGTAGATAAACATTTCATTAAATTAGAAGTGGCATTGTAGTACTAGTGATTGGTATAGTCCTGCAAGAAGTACTTATTGGCAGTTTCTGTAAACTAAGGATTTCGTAATGAAAGAACATGTCTTAATAGATAGCTTGGTTAAGTTTATCATAAACTTTAGTATTTGACATTTGTCATGCGATAGTGAACTGTTTGTTCATGACATGGTTTGTCGCAATGCAGTTTAACCTATTCACGACAGTTGGCTCCTCTGTTGGTTTAGAGGGAGAAATGGTGAAAATACCAATTGCCAGAAATTTACTTTGGACTGGTAAAGATTTAGGACCTTGTGCTATTGAGGATTTTTTTTTTCCTTTTGAAGTCATGTCTGAACATGGAAGCACAATCATTCCTATACTTTTGGACTGTTGATGAATTCATTTAACAAAGCTATCCCCTTGCGTATTGTATAGTCTGCCGTCCTCAAGGGGTTACATTACAGTAAGATAATGCAGCTGATCTGTCGGTCATTTTGGTGAAGACCCATGGAAATGGAAATGGGACAAGAAAATTTGAAGATTTACATTATCTTGAGGGCAACCATAATTTGTGGATATGCCTACAATTACTTTTGTTTGTTATTAGATAATGCATCACTAATTAAAGTTTTGGAAACTGGTAAAGTAAATAACTTTGCTCTGTAGGGGAAATGATCACACTGCTTTTTGTGTAGATGCTAAGTGAACTGTTTGCTTTTGAATTGATTGATTTTTTGTCTTGCCAATAAGGGGAATTTAAATTTCCAAGGGTGGGTAGAAATCTTGTGGATCACTTCCTCTGCCTTTGAATGTTCTGCCTCAAAGCTGCCCAGTTGCTGTCATCATGAAGCTGTAACGTAACTGAAGCAGTCATCACAGGGCCACCTTGGGTCTTGTTCCAGCAGTTCTCCTTGTCAAATGGTAACGTAACGTCTCTAGGGAAGGTTCAGGTGGCCCCTCCACAAGGACTAATGGAGACTCCTCTTTCCTCTAGGTGGCCGCTACTACGGGAAGAATGTTGCCCCCTTGTAGCGCTCCGCATCGACACCAGGGTATTTATCTGTTTACCTTATGGTCTAATTTAACTCACGGTTACCTGTCTTTCCATTTGCGATCAACTTGAAGCAAAGGTCAACTGAGTGGTTCTAGCTGTTATCCTTTGCGGCATTAGCACTAGAACGTTTTATTTTAATTTCCCCCCCTAACTTTTTGTTGTTTGTTTGTGTTGCCCAGACTGTTTTCAGAGTTAATGTATAGAGCAGAAAGGGCAATTGTATTCTTGCCAACTTGCTTGACGGCCTGAAGAGGGTTAAAACATTTGATTTCCTGCCATCTAAACTAGAAGCAGTTAACAACCTTAAGGTAAAGTACATGCTAATAAACACTTCCCTCCTCACTCAAGTGGGTTCGTGGTGTGACTAATTCGATCTCATTTCCAGGAAACTTTTTGTTGGTGGCCTGAGCTGGGAAACCACAGAAAGTAAGTATCTGTTTTGCCCTGAGTGACCTATCTAGATCAGCATTTATCAGTGTATAGTATAATCTCTTGTTTATAATGAATATCTATTCCTGTGATCACTAAGTTTTGCAGTCCTACACAGCAAATGGATTGCCACAAACTTTTCCTTTCCTTATAATATAAATCTGGAATCATACTTTACTGATTTAAATTCTGAATATTATGAGAATGTATGAATGAACCATTGAAGACTGGTTTTATAGTCCAATAAAAGTATTCATATTCATAGTTTGAAATTCTAATTCTCTTTTGATTTCTACATGACTGTGGTTCAGGCCTTGGTGTTGCTGTTCTTTCAATGAAGTAATTCACTTGGAGCCCAGTTGGGTTTTCAAAAATGCTGATCTAGATAGTTCAGTGATTGGCGAGATATTTATGATTGTTGGTTATGGTTTTGGATTATCATGATGAAAGTTGTATCCAGTTCTGCTTCTGATATAATTTGATGTAACTTTACTGCTTCTGAATGCTTGATATGAGTAACTGGCTGGATTTGCAATGAACAGTTCTAAATAAGTGGTTTTATTTTCAGAGGAGCTACGTGAACACTTCAGCAAATATGGAGACATTGAAAGCATTAATGTTAAAACAGACCCAAACACTGGCCGTTCCAGAGGCTTTGCATTTATCGTCTTTAGTGTAGGAGAAGCTGTTGATAAGGTAATTCACACTATTTTGAAAGTCCTATTTGCATGTCTTAAGAATATTAACCAAAAAAGGTTATTTCATTAACCCATTGGGTCTCAGTGCTTTGCACATGGCCCAAAATCAGGTCATTAGGTTTATTTGATAGGCGGCTCTTAAAGTGTGTGGCTTGTAGGCTTGGTGCCTCTTTTGCAATGTTATCCCCTGAAATGCTTTATTGATTTTTTCCAATGTCTATATTTGTCCTTTGATATGCTGTATCAAGATAATGTTTCCCCTGCATACGCCATATCATCTATCATCTCTATACATAGTCCATAACTGTGTAGTAACAATAAGTAATGTTTGTAATCCCCCCTCCCCTTGTAAAACTCCCTTTTCTGTACTACACCCTGCACTACTGGTTCTGGTGTGCAGGAATAGGATTGTGAACACGGAAATAGTGTCCTCCCAGGAGCTGGCATTCTTACAGTAATGGCGCATGTATGGTACATTCCACTTATTTCAAATGGAACCAGCAGTCTCCAGTTTTGTCATGTATGCCTCATTCCATATTTAGTGATTGAAGTAATGCAGGAGCCACTTCCTAAATACTTACCAAGTCAAATTGCCCTCCCAAGAGCTTTCTGCACATATGCCGAGTCATTAATTTCACCCAGCCCTCGAGCCAATTTTTCATGTTATCTGGATCCAAGGGTTACTACCCCCCACCCCCACCCCACCCCACCAGAAACTTTTTCTTAGCAGTTTACATTTACTTGATGATAATGGTTTGATAGTTACCTAGGTTAGAATAAATATATTGGTGTAACTATTTAAGAAACTACAGAGGCACTGATCTGGAAGCATCCAATTACCGAGTCTCCTACTGGATGTCCTGCCATGTCATGATGAAACTGTTGTTTAACAGCCTACCACTTCCTGTGCTGATAAACATGCTCTTTAAGTTGGGCTTGCAAAATGGTTGTTCACTTTCCTTTGTAAAGAAACAGCCCTCTAGAAAAGGTTTAAGCCCCATTTTAGCCTTGGTTCTTTAAACTACCACCAAGAACAACTAGAGCAGGGTAAATGTGTTTACTGTGACTGTGACAGCATGTAAAACCTGGAGTACCACTTGGTATAGTGCCAGGAATTTCTTTTGGCAGTCAAGTTTAGATGGTAAGATTGGTATATTGACCTATTTTAAAAAATTCTCCCATTTTAATTTCAGGTTATTGAGTCTGGTGATCACGTCATAAATGGCAAAAAAGTTGATCCAAAGAAGGCAAAGGCTCGCCATGGCAAAATCTTTGTTGGTGGCCTTAAACCAGAACTTTCTGATGATGACATCAAAAACTTCTTCAATCAGTTTGGTAACATTATTGAAGTGGAGATGCCATTCGACAAACAAAAGAGCCAACGCAAAGGATTCTGTTTCATCACCTTCGATCAAGAGTCTGTGGTCACAGACCTTCTCAAGACCCCAAAACAAACAATCAATGGTCATGATGTTGATGTAAAGAAAGCCACACCAAAGCCTGATGCCATGATGAGAGGAGGCATGCGTGGAGGTATGAGAGGAAGAGGAGGCATGAGGGGACGCGGCAGAGGCTGGGGACAGGGCTGGAACCAAGGTGGCTATGGATACAATCAGGGAGGGTACGGCAGCTATGGAGGATATGGTAAGTGAAGTTTGAGTAAAGTGCATGCTTTTATTTGAAAAATTTGAAATTTTCAAAATCTGAATTAAATTTTTATGATGAAAGTTTTATCCAGTTCTGCTACTGAATGGTGTTGATGAGACTTGTAAGTACTGAAGGAGGATAAGAAAAAGAAAAATATAAATAAATTTTGAATTTGTTTAGTAATTCCTTTTTCATTGACAGGTGGTTATGGTGACTATGGCTATGGCAGCTATGGTGGTTATGGCGACTACGGCTATGGTGATTATAACTATGGTTATGGATATGGATCTGGCAATTATGGTAAGTGTCAGGCTTATGGTTGTTAAATTATGCATGTCTTTATCTACATATACTTAAACAGCTTTTGATTTTTTTTGCATGCACAAAAATGAATAAAAGTCTTGTAATTAGCCATTTTGATCCTAATTTATTAGATTACACAAATTGATTAGATCCCTGCATGTTGACCCAGTTAGTCTTTTATTGTTAGTCTCGGATTGTGCACTAGGTATCTTGATAGTCATCCATTTCATCATATCCAGTCAGTTAACATGCTGGGGTCAAACCTGTACTTTTAGTCGTTCACCGAGACTCATTATTTATGGCATTGTTGGCTCTTACCAGGCGGGCAAGGGTACAGCGGGGGGAAGAGCCAGCATGGGAGGCAGCAGGCGAGGCACCAGCCGTATTGAACGTGATTATGGCTACAACCAGAACGCCAATTGGCACAGCGGAGACATGTACTAGCACCGATCCTCGTCAAGTCCTCAACTCGTCAGTCCTCTACTGCTTCTGGCTCCCACGACGATGGTATACTTAGAAAGCCAGATTTTGGAGAATTTAAGATTCAAAAAAAGGTAATGCACTCGTGTCGCATTTTGGATAACGGTTCTTGAAGGTATTAGCTTCCCTAGGATATGACGAGGTCTTTCCCTTCCCTCTCCTTGTCTCTGTGATGAGGGTATCCTAGTGGAATACAGGGCCTTCTGTGATAGGACTGAAAGTTAGTGGAAGTGGTGTTTTAGTTAAAGAAGTGAAAACAGTTTTGGATGTGTACCTGCTGATGAATATTCAGTGTCGTGGAACTTTCAAGTGACTGCCAGACCCAGGTTCTTGTTACTGGGAGTTTCAATCCTATTCCATTGAATGAAGGATGAATATTCAAAGGTCATTTTTTTTCTTTATCAGAATTGAGTTAAATTCTGGAGTATGCACATGGTATCATGTCAACCAAAATTGATTAAGTGCTTACATTTGTATTATTTTTTGTACGGAGAATAATATACACATGGAGGTATATTTTTGGCCTTTTATTTATGAACCTCAACTGAAATTTATTCCTAGACTTGGTATTAGAGATTGTATTTTCACATGTACGACTAATTTTTGTATATAGAAGCTGTAATATTCTAATAAAATGTAGGTACATTTAGACTTTTTAAAATTAAGGGAATCCCATGGAAAGTTGATTTCAAGGTGGTTAAACTGTTCAAATGTAATTAGTGTTAATTTACAGTTCTAGATGAAATATTTTGGGATCTAATGTAGTTACGATGAAGTCAGCAGAGGCAAATTTGAACTTTCCAGGTAACCAAAACCTATTGAAATTTCATAATCTTAAGAGCACTTACCAAATGAAACCTACAAAACAAATGGTTTGGATGCTTGGACCATCTCTAATAATGACAATCAAGTTGGTATTCATTTTGTTTATTTAAAAGTTGTGTAATGTTTTGTAAAGTAAGAAGAGATTTGAAAATGCAGTTTGTAGTATTTTATAAAGTCTGTCCACATTTTTTTGTCAAATGGTACTGAACATTGCTTGAAATTGGAATGGAACAAGTCTTTGAAGTTACCCAACATTTTCTACATTGAAGAAAGTATCTGAACATTACACTAAAGGGTAACTTTGTTTCGTAAGTACTTGATAGCGTTTTTGCTATTAGCAGTAATGATAATTTTACTTATTGGTTACATAACATTTTTGCCATAAATTTGAAATCGAAAACCTGGTATAGTATGGGACAAATTATAAAAGTTTAGTACAAGCATTTTATGCACTGTCAAAACAAAACTTTGTTATTTAAGCTGCATCTATTACACATGCTAACTTCCAGTAGCTAAATATTAAGAGCCAATCTAGATGGAAAATCTTAGAGATTGGCTAGTCAAGTTTGACTGAAGGCTAAGTTTATGGTCATATTCCCCTCGGGGAAATTGTAGTCCCTTCTGAATTATTGACGACTGTAAATCATAAAGGGGTAACTCTATATTTTAAAGTTTTTGTAATGGATTTCATTAAAATGTAATAAAGTAATTGTGGTTCTAATGGTTTTCAGCTGACAATAAAACCTATATCGTATTTATAGTTTTTATACCATCTGAAGGTTTTCATATAGTAATGGCGAAATTTGTGTATGATCACATTTCCCTTTTTTCTATATTAGAAAGCATTGGATACTTAAAGGTGGTACATAGTGACAGGTTTTAGATTTCTGCTTGTACAAGGTAGCAGAAAATATTGTACTAAACAATTAGACCTCCGCTAATCCCTTGCCTGTTGTCGTCGAGGGGTAATTAGACCTTCTCGAGGCCCAATACCAGGGATCACCCCTGCCTTGTGCCTCGGCCCTATACCTGACAAATTTTACACGGTTTTCTTCCCTTTCTTTTTCTTCAACTTTAACTATCCACTTTCTAAGGTATGAAAGGATGAAATTGTACGAGTCATGGATGGCTTAGGAGAGCCATAAGCATGGCATTTCCCTCTAGTTGTCTAGCCGTTACCTTTGAAGGGGTGGGCAATTTCCCCCAACATGATCCAAATAACCAAACTCATTTTTGTCCCTCGATTCCCTGACTCCAGGTTCTCCTTTAACCACTAATATTCCTTCCTTAACACTTATCACTTCAGTCTAGTCCAAATAGTCTCCTCAGGTCATTGCTCAACCTCTAAGAAAACATTCCCTCTCTCAACATCTACATCATCTACCCCTTCCTCCCTTGTTACTACTCTGCAGCCTTATCCTTCTCTCCGCAGGTCTGCTTTACTCGAAACCTCTCCCTCTTCCACAAAGCTCCGCCTTTCTACTACCCCACCTCTACAAATTGGAAATACTGTATATCCCCTTACTCTGATAACGTCCTCCTCTTCCAACAATGCCTACAAAAAACAAGTAGGCAAAGTTTCCTTCCGCATCCGCCCCGATCATTCCCTTGTTAATAATATCCGAATCCCAAACTAAAGCAACATCAACCTTGACTGACTCCACTGGCAAACCTATTCCTGTCCAGCCTCCTCCTTTCCCCATTACTTGTATCAGAACTCTCTCCACGACAAACTACCCTGTTACGACAAGGAATTGTCAGACTGTGGAGAAGACTTGCTCGCCTACCTTCTGAATTATTGTGTAGTATCAGTACAATGCTACTGCATTCCCCATAGAGGTCGCTTCCTAATCCTTTGTTCGTTGTCGTAGGGGTGGAACTGGGAGACGGAGACGAGGCCTCAGCTAATTTTTTCTTTTTTTCTTCTCCCCTTTTTCCTTCTCTTCATCCCCCTCTATCCTCATAAAGTATTAGAGCCGTGCTGTAAGGATGAAAGGCTGGCTTAATGTCAGTCCTGGACGACCTTCGTATTCCATTTACTCTTCCCTTTTCACTACCATACTAACCTACATCTAACATTTTCTAATCGTTAACTCATTTTTAACCTTTTCTCCACAACTTAACCGTAGTGCTGTATGACTTGATGTCTGGCACGTTTGTATTGACCTTTATATTAACCTGTTTAGAATCGAGAAAGTCTTTTGAACTAAAAAAAAATCCTAACCCGGGAACATCGCCCTAAGCCTCATCTTATCGCAATATTTCGGATACGATTCTAATAACATTGGATGTTGACGTGGCAGAAAATTTTCAATGAATAAACATCAACCTCCACCCCGTGAATGGTAGTCCGATGCCCTCTAAGTGCCCAACCTGGTCACGATCGATCAAACTGCTCTGTAGTCACACAATCCCTTGCCTGTTGTAGTGGCTCCCGTAACGTATTTTATAGGGACTGCCCTACCTTCAATAATGTCACTTGTGAGAGATTTAAACCTGGCCTCACTCAGGCAGGAAGCAAGACGACGAGGCTTTTCTTACTCCAAACTGCAATCCTGCCCCTTCCCAAGATATTTCTACATATTCCGCCTTGTATTCCTCCTCCATCTTACGTTTCCACTTCTACCCCTTCCTCTCCCAATCAAATTCTTTGTAATTTTAAATCCAGGTACACCAATCTCTTCCACTGTCATGATACCTACCCCTCTCCTTCCTCGCTGTACCCATAGCAGACAATCTAAACGTTCTATCCCATCTACCCCACCCTCTCCTCCACCTACCTCTTGCCCTACCCCTCAGATGCCTTCCCCTCATAAGAAAACTTTTTTTCCCCAGATCCCCTCCAAAACCACTAAAACTCAGACATTTAAAACTATCTAATCGTGACCCAAAATAACATGCCTACACCTCATCCATCTTCCATGTTCTCTGTTCCCATTACCTCTACACTCGAGTAACTGCTGACATCCATCCACCCTGCTCCTCATGTTTCCCCAACGCCCCTTACTTCTACTCACTCCCATCTCACCTTGTTCATCCATGCTTCATCTGTATCATCTCCCTTTCCTCTTTATCCCTTCCGTTTTCCCTAGATATACTTGTGACTGTCACAACAATCCCCTTCCCTGGATTCTCTTCCTGACATTTCTCCTGAAACTATGAACTAATCGCCCTAACTCCCATTAGCTCATTTACTCACCCTCACTCAGAAACATTCATGGAAAACAAACAAGACAAACTCACCCATCTCACAAATTACATCATATAATACAAATTATTTTTTCATATATTACAAATATATCATATATATAACATTACAAGTTATTTATATTATGCACTGCTTTAGAGGTGCAGCACATTTAATCAACTACTTTACTCTTTTCACTAACACACTTCTCTTTAGTGGTATGTGACGTCTGATGTTTAGCGTTTTTATTTTATTTTGTAATTAAGCATTTATAATTACATTTTAACTACGAACAAGTACTTGAAATTCGGAACAAATATATTTGAAGTATTCTTTTATTCGTAGGGTTCCAAAGTACGGGTTACTTTCTGGGTGGTCTTGGAGCAATATGGAATTTTTGACGTCGAATTAAACTTAATTTTATCTCGTCTACAATACTTACATATAATTATTATCTCACATATCAGTAATTTGGGATCTTTACGTAAATTGTTCTTGTCCTATAGCTATCGGCACAATTGCTCTATTCACAACTAGCAATAACTGAATATGAAAAGATGGCAGTCACTGAACGGGCCCCTGGAGATTGTAATATATTGGTCGGGGGCCACAAAAAGAAGGTTGGGAACTATTGCTTTAGTCAGAATGGTTTTGCCAACAAAAACTCCATACCACATTCTCTTGTCACACTAGAAAATGTGGCGCCCCACAATCCCTTGCTCATTGTTGTCGTGGGGGCCTTAGGAAACAGGCTAAGGCCCAGTGTAGGACAATACCCAATATTGGACCTCAGCCCTCACCTCAACTAGTTTTGCATGGTCTTTTCCTCACCCACTTAGCATTATCTTCTCTTTTTCATTATCTTCTGTCCACATCATAAAATGTGAGCCGTACTGAAAAACGTCAGTCAGTCCTGAACGACCTTCGTATTCCATTTGCTCTTCCCTCTTTAACCTTTTTACTACCATATAGTGCTCTACAACCTGTGATAACAAAAGTATTTTATCCTAATCGTTAACTCATTTTTTAACATTTTCGCCACAATACGTTATCATAGTGCTGTATGAACTTCTCAACCCTGGGGGCTTAGCTTCGCCCTGAAGCCTCGCCTCATCGCTATATTTTGAATACGCCGTCAACGACCGTAGATGTTGGTGCGGCAGAAAATGTGCAACGAATAAATTTGTGGTGCGCGCATACTGGCTGTGCGCTTCTCTATTTTCACCGCGCAGTTCTCCCTTTTAGAACTGGAATTCAACGGAAATTTGTCTGCTAAACGGAAACAAATGATCGACGGATAGTGACGTCACTCCGAAATTTCTTTCCGAAGGTCGTATTTTTTATTATTTTGCATGGCTACAGAGTGTTTGGTGTATAGGAAGTGTTGGAACGATATCAAGATATTTTTTCCATGTTCAAATAAATTTAATACGGAAACTGCTGACACCATCCTGGTATGAACTGATATGACGTGGCAGACCGAACGTCTTTATTAGTTGTCAACTGAGCTGGTCTTTTAGCAGAGCCACAGTCCCATAGAATAACTTTAAACCTTCATCTCGACAACACACTCACTATGACTAGTACTTTTTAGATAAATCAAGTTTACAGGTTCAACGTCGCTTTTGTTGTTATACATCTAGTACTTTTCCTATAAAGAGATGCAGGTGCATTTTGCGATGTTGAATGTTACATTACTGGCTTGGTAATGTCTTCACTGTTTATTGTTTTATTCATTGCAATAAACAAAGAAACGCAGGAAATCTAATCACCAGACTTTGATCCTACGCACTAAATGTAATTTAATATTATCCATTGAAAACAGTGCATGGGAAATTTTTATTATAACTATCCGTTTTCTTCCTTATCTGATGTTTAGAGAAAGCCAGAAATGCTGCTACGGAAAAGCGGCCAGCCCTGCTCCCTTTCTGAATTGTTGGCTGCGCAAACTATGAAGAAAACTGCATTCTCAGGTGCTTTCGACCTACCACGGGCATTAACGCACCCTCCGTTTGCTCGAACAGGGGGCATTCGATCGTATGGACAGGGTCTAAGGATGCCTGAAAACCAAACTTTCCGAAAAGAAATCTTATCTACAAGGGAACATTTGTCCGTTTTAAGGGGTAAGGCAGGCTGATCATAGGAAAGTGCGATTTCAGAAGCTTCGGAATAGAGGTCATTGGCCATAACATGAATCCTCAAAATCTAGAAGCGCAGTAAATGTTTTCACATGGAGGAAAAATAGAGGCTGACTAAACATATTCAAATGGATAATCAGTAATACAAAGTTTTTTTTTTCACAGAAGACAAATGTGCAATACCAAAAGAAACTGACGCAAAAAAAAAAAAAAAAAAAAATTATGATTTTTAAAAAAGAAAATAGTCATACCTCCCTGGTGACACAGAAAATGGGTTTCCAACCGTTTTTTGTGACTCAACCCTAATATACATCACTCATTGGTATTTTATTCTATATCGATACAAAGTATTCTATAAGCGAAACCTGGCTGTTAAGTGAAAAGATCAATGGGTTGATATTTTACCATATTTTAAGATGAACAAACTTTTTGTAAGCTGAAACCAAAATAAAACCCATAATTGATTCTGAAGTCCCACCGGATGTTATACTGAATTATGACTGACAAATTTCAGAGTAACCCATTATATCCGAATCCTCGATGGTTACCACTTGACAGCCCGGGTCGACAACTTGGCAAGCTTCGGGGACGTTATTGGCCGCTGCACATATCACGTAACTGTTTTAAAGAATTATATTGAGATAAAAGTAAATTTACAACCATTAATGCACAACTACCCATACATTCTACATGATTCCATAGACATCGGAAAAATATGATAGATTATTCTATAAAATAACATTTACCTAATGGACATACATAACACAAATTCAATCGTTACAAAACTTAAATTTTGGCAAGAAATGCAGAAAATAATAAGATTCGCGATGGTAGCCATTTCTTGCCTCTTCTGAGTTCTAGTAGAAACAATGAATTGTCTTGAATTTTCTACTTTGATGTTGCAACTTGAGCTTCACTGCCTTGGTGTACAGGGTCAGCAAACATTTTAAAGCTTAATGGATCTCAGAACTATGTATATTGGTATGTATGTATGTATACATAGTGCTATATGACCTTTGATGTCTAACATATTTATTTTCTTGTCATTATTACTTACTTGTATGTATACATATTTTCGTATGTATGTATGTACATATATTGGTATGTATGTATTTGGATATATTGGTATATATATATGTATGTATATACATACATTGGCATGTATGTATGTATGTACTGTACATATATTGGTATATATATATGTATGTTTGTATGTACATATTTTGGGATGTATGTATGTACACATGTTGGTATGTATGTATATATCTACATATACTGGTATATATGTATGTATATACACACACATACACACACACACACACACACACACACACACACACACACACATATATATATATATATATACATATATATATATATATATATATATATATATATATATATATATATATTGGTATGTATGTGTGTACACATACTGATATGTATGCATGTGCATATATTGGTATGTATGTATGTATATATATGGGTATGTATGTACGTATATATATGGGTATGTATGTACGTATATATATGGGTATGTATGTACGTATATATATGGGTATGTATGTACGTATATATATGGGTATATATATACTTATATATATATATATATATATATATATATATATATATATATATATATATATTGGTATGTATGTATGTACATATATTGGTATTATGTATATATGGACCTTTATTGGTATGTATGTATGTACGTCTGTATATACGTACATTGATATTGATGTATATGCATATATTGGCATGTATGTATGTACATATATTGGCATGTACGTATGTAAATATATTGGCATGTATGTATGTAAATATATTGGCATGTATGTATGTAAATATATTGGCATGTATGTATGTAAATATATTGGTATGTATATGTAAATTTATTGGTATATATATATATATATACATATATATAATGGTATGTATGTACGTATGTACACATATTAACATGTATGTATGTATGTACATGTACATATATTGGTATGCATGTATATATGTATGTACATATGTATATTGGTTAGTTTAACGTCATGTTCTCCGAGCAGTCGGTCAGACTCTCCTCCTTGCTCAGCTCGCCCAGCAGCGACGCGACGCCACAGTAGTTCATTTTGCCAAATTCATGGCCAAAACACATTCTTATAAAAATAGTGAAAAGATTCATGTGAAGAAAGCAATTCAAGATTAATAAGAAACAGTACACTGCAGTGTTTTACGAGTTTTATAAATATATGAAAAAAAGAAAAAACTATATGTGGTCTATATACATTATCAATGCCATGATCACAAGAGAAGGCTAATGATGTTAATGCAGCCATTAATAATATTAAATAGGACAAGAATTTCATTGAATATATAATTATCCAGATATACTCATTACATTAGACAATATAAGTGACTTTAGTAAAACAGTAATACAACAAATGTTCAGCAATGTTAAGTAATGTTTTCAAATTATTAAGAAACAAAAATAATTATATGATTATATTCGGTATGAATATCTTGCAGAAATCTGCAGATTTTCATATAAAGAGAATTTTCCCCAAAAAACATTGTCTCGCTACGTTTGAAATTCCCGTTTTCTATGGACGAACGCAATACAGCAGTACTCACTTAGGTCATTCTTGTCATTTTATTTAGGTCAGCCTTTATGATTAGGTTAAGTTTAGTGTATTATCATCCCGATAGCGAATCTACATCCAAGTACCTGTTCTACTAATAGCTTAAAGCATGGTTGGATGTAGACCTTTATTAGTCCGGGAGCTAACTTAAGTTTAAATCACATGTCGAGTACATCAACCAAACTTCGTATAAATAATATTTAGATTTCACTGATCTAGAATACATAGTTCTTAAGAGGATATCCGTGCTAAACCATTTACGAACGATATCAATAAGCGGGATTAATGAACGCGGCAAAGTCTCGAATGAAAACCATATATGCAATATTAAAAATAGCCTTCAAAGATGATAAGTAGACTCTTAGGCATTTGCCTCCTTCATAATGATACGTTTCGGTACTGCATTGGTAACATGATGACAGGAAATCACGGAATCAACGATGTAAAAAACGATAGGCCTACCTGGTATTTAGCCATTTAGCTTGCATTTGATTAAACGCGCTCACAAATCCTGCCTATTTTTATCGTTCTTAAAAAACAACACTTTAAAAGCATATATTGTTGATCAGTGGTAACTAAACAATAATCCTACGAAGTTTGATTGATGTACTCGAAATGTAAATTAAACAAAAAAGTAGCGCTCCTTAGGTTATATGATTCTTAAACTTATTTTGCACAATTGCATTGCTTACAAATGTAGTTACTGTGATCAGACTAAAACACTGAACCATTGCAGTGTACTGTCTCTTATTAATCTTGAATTGCTTTCTTCACATGAATATTTTCACCATTTTTTTAAGAATGAGTTTTGGCCATGAATTTGACAAAATGGACCACTGTGCGCGCACGCCGCGCCGGCCAGCTACGTCCGCTTCCCAGCCGCCGAGGCGCCACCGAGGTCGAGCGCG
>NC_091557.1:20034632-20037132 GCF_042767895.1 Penaeus vannamei | reverse complement strand
ATATATATATTTTTTCTTTCTGTTTGTCAATGCAGTGTAATGTATACATTTTCTTAGAAGTAATAATTTCCCGGTGTGTGAAAAGCTTATTTATTCACCCGGAACTTGAGTAGTTTACAGAAAGAGGAACAATCTAGAAAGTTGATATGAAATAATATATTTCATTTTTTAAATGCCAGTGAATATCCATCAATTCCTGAACACACATTTCTCAACTAATCCTAACATATGCAAAATGAGAAAGAAAATATGTTCGATGGTCTAAGACGTCATTGTGGCATGCAAAATACGAGGTGAAAACGAGTGCTGCCAAGCCGACACCTTTTCCAGGATGGACGCAAGGGGAGCTGAAGGAGCAAATAGAGGCTGCTCCGATGGGACGAGGGAAAGTCATTTCTCTGGTGTATTCAGAGACCTGGGCATCTGGTAGATGAGATGGGAGGAGGACATCCATAACAGGCATCGTTCACCAACGCAGCTAATATTCATGAAGACCTGCAGCTCCTGGTAACATGCCGTACGGTGAAGAAAATGATTACGTGCAGATGGGATAAATCACAGAACGTCATCAAAGAAAGGTTGGACAAACGACATCGCTAGCGCCTCCTCCAGTTCGCCCAGCAGTATGTGGAGAAAGATCTAGATTGCCAGGGAAGGATAATACGGACAGAGAAAAATACACCGGCAATACATGGAAAGGCGTAAATATTACTTTCTTCACAAATTGATTTATTTCACTTTGCGATACACATATTTGTTTATAAATAATAGCGTCCTATACGTCATATTTCATGTTCTGAATCTTTGTTACTATTTGATTTTCACAACTGACATACGAATTATCTATGAAACGGCGAGGTGAACACGTCACAGTTCACGTCACGTGAGCTGTGACGTGAGGGTTGATCTTCCTACATGATGTTGAAACTAGGGGAAATACCTCCTAGACAAATATATAGAAATGGCCATTCTCAGAAACAATCATATTTGCACAGGATAACTGCCCTATACACACGTCTGGGGCAGTAACGACATGGTTCCATGACAAAAACCATCTGAATGTCCTTCGAAGGCCTGGCAAGGCATGTGACTCAAACCCGACGAAGAATGTTTGGGCGAATATTGTCAATGTTTGAGAAACGGCAAATGAAAGGACTTCCCAACAGCAAATAGATAATACCAATAGAGAATGTGAAGTGTTAAGGAGGAAATCGAGAAGTTGCAAGAACACGTCACCTCTGTCTCGGGGATTAGAATAACAATACGTCTTTTAATAAAGTTATTACCATATTTCTTTAAAAATTAAACTATAGTAAAACTATCTCCAAATTTATCAAGCATCCCTAATTAGTCGAATCACTGAAGCCCCCATCCTCTAATAATAATAAGAAGAAGAAGAAGAAAAAAAGAAAAAAAGAAAAGAAAAGAAAACAAGAAAAGAAGAGAAAGGAAAAGGAAAAAGAAAGAAAGGAAAAAAGAGAAAAAAGAAAGAAAGAAAGAAAAGAAAGAAAAAGAAAATAAAAACACAAAAACAAACAAAAAAAATATATATATATATATATATATATATATATATATATATATATATATATATATACAGAGAGAGAGAGAGAGAGAAATAGAGACAGATAGAGAGTTGTCAACTACATACTATGGCAATTTGTGCGAGAAGGGGTTCAAAGTGTGCATGAATTATAAAACTAAAGATTGTGCTGTGTGAGAACGAACTGAAGCTGTTTAACACTTTAGTTAAACAAATACAGTTCGTTTTTACACAGCACACACATACACTGATGAAACATTCGAGTATTTATATTATGGTTAATGTTCTAAAATTATTATAAAGTAGCATATTTTCTGTTTATTGATCATGCTAGGTGGGCCCAGGTGGACAAAGATCATCAACCTCCTCATGGAAGCTGATTTACCGTCCCTGGACACCCGAATTGATCTAATGGCAGCACAGTTCCTTTCCAAGGTCTTGCAGGCACCCAGAAACTCTTACTTGAGACAAAGAGTACTCAGACACCTACAGCAAGACTATCAGTTGTTTGCGGACAACTCTTGGCTCACACACACAGCCAGAGTATTGATACGGTTTCAGCTAAAAGAATCATTGCTTGCCAACGGCATGGACTCCCCTCACCCTGACTACAAAGAACCCCCGCCGTGGGCAAACGAAATGATCGAATTCTCAATCCTAAATCTTACAATGAGAAAAGATCAACATTCCATATGGGCCTAGTCTAAAGGCACAAGCACAAAGGGTCATTGATCAAATAACTCCTCCGGGTAGCATAACCTACTACGCGGACGGATCCATAGATCCCATAAACCATATTGCATGCGCTAGCTTCGCAACAAGGGATACCACAGCATCCATTAGGGTCACTGACAATGCCGCAACGCTCCAAGCTGAAACGGTTGCGATCATGGAAGCCCTGACACACGCGTCCCTACGGGTAGGACACGTCATTCACACAGATTCTAGAGCAACTAT
>NC_091557.1:20002132-20012132 GCF_042767895.1 Penaeus vannamei | reverse complement strand
CACTATCTTTGATATTTTCCTAATTGTTATTATGATCAGTATCATTAATATTATTATCATTATTATCTTTATCATTATTATTATTATCGATACCATTATTGTTATTGTTACCATTATCATAATTAATATTATCATTATGATCTTTATCCTTAGCATTATCATCTTCATTGTCAATATCATTTTTATTGAAATAATTGTAATTATTATTATTATTATCATTATTATCACTGATATTCTTATATAGATATAAAAATCCTTGAACCAGAGGCTTTAAGCTGTACAGGTGAAACCTCTGTATATTTTATATCAGTACCATCCATGTACATCAAATCAATCTTTTGCGTTTATTAATGATACAAAGGTAGCTTAACACAGGTAGTCCTACTCTGTTTTGATGAAAATCTTAGTTGGCAACTTCATTGCAAACACTTTTTCTTGGCTTCGTTTTCGATTGTTTTTTTATGATTACCATAAAATATCACACAGACTGACAGAATCAATAAGGGGGCATTGCTAAGGACATCATCATGTTAGCCATAATTATTTGCATAATTGTTATAATAACCAGAAGTAAAAACAAAATTCCCCCCTTTTATTGATGATAACGAAGAGTTCCTTACCACCAGCTGTTAAAATACACGGGAAAAGAAAAATTTAATTTTTGGGTTCGACAGGCTAAATGAAAGTGGATTTACCTGGTTACATGCACCTTGGATAATACCAAAATATATAACGAATAGATAAAAGAAAAACACTTTGTCAATGAAGTTCCGAAATTTTCCGAACCTAAACACCAATGGTCACGTTATCTGATTTTAAGACGAAATCAAAACAAGTTTCACCACAGTTTTGATCCTGACTACATCAAATGAGCACTGCTATTACAGAGGATGATGCAAATTTCACCATACATAAATCTACAGCATAAACAAGAAAGTTATTTTCCCAAACGACACAGCGGAATCCGAGGAGCGTGCGCAGACCCAGCTTGCGACCGACACCTAAACATGTCCCCTGGACCATGGACAACTCACTCATAAACTCTCATCCCAGCCTTTCAGCAACTTTTAGCGCAATCCTCTCGCAACGCAATCAGCCAGCCAACCAACAACAAACCAACCAAGCAGCAAACACAGGCAGATCCATTACCTCCCTTTGGAGGCTTTACAAACCCGAAAACTATTTTAAAGAATGAATGGAAAACAGGATTAGTCTAAACAACCTAGATTTTCTTTTGCGTCTTTTTTATTCTTGTTATCACTGTGTTTCTCATTCCTTGTCATTTTTTAAATCCTCGCAGTGAGTGACGATATAATTATAGATTATTAGACTCTATCAGTTGCACCAACTTGCACCCAAACAACTATTAAAAAATTAGCTCCAACTCTGGTGGTAATGGACTAGACCAACACGGAAACAGAATAAAAAACAAAGTAGACAAAGCAAAAACAAAAAATATCAACGAAAAACAAAAAGGTATGTAAAATAACCATTGGAATATAAATGGACCAGGTGCTCAATTGCCACTGGAGTGCTGAATGAAAACAAAGCCAAAATATACATATGCATATACCAGAGCATGATAAAAGAGATAAAGATATCAAAGGGTTTACATTTTCACTCCATTTTTTTCTAATAATTGATGTCGTTATCTGTAAAAAAAAAAAAAAAAAAAAAAAAAAATGTAGATAATTTCGCAGCGTGTATATTTTGGGGATGAAATATTAGTGCTGATATTTATGCAAAAAATATCAGCTGTAATTCACACACAAAAAAAGAAAAAAACAAGAGAAGGAAAGGATAGAGTAAAAACAAGAGTAATAATTCGGGGGAAAGGAATAGAAGAAAGAAACCGAGACCAGAAGAGCACGCCACAGAAAGGGGGTTAGGAGGAAGTAAAGAGAATTACTGGGCCAGAAGGGAAATGGGAGACAAGTGATAAACAAAGAAGCAAAGGCTTAAAAAAACAATTACCAGAGAGAACAAAGGAAGAAAACGGGAAGGAGGAAGGTCTGGAAGCAAACGAAGCAAATAGAAAATCAAAGGAGAAATGGAAAAAGAAAAGAATTGAGGAAGAAGAAACGAAGAGAAATAGGATGAAAAACTAATCATTAGAAAAACATTACAGTGGAGAAGAAAAGAAGATAAACAAAGAAGAAAAATAAGGAAAAGATGATAGAAAAGAAAAAAGAAAATGGAAATGAAGATTAAGAAGATAGAGAGGTCGACGTAGAAGAAGAAGAAGAAGAAGAAGAAGAAGAGAGAGAGAGAAAGAGAGAGACAGAGAGAGAGAGAGAGAGAGAGAGAGAGAGAGAGAGAGAGAGAGAGAGAGAGAGAGAGAGAGAGAGAGAGAGAGAGAAAGAAAGGGAGAGAGAAATAGATAGAAAAAGACAGATAGATACATAGATAGAAGGGGGGGGGGGTAGATACATAGACAGAGAGAGAGAAAGAGAGAGAGCTACATAGATAGATAGATAGATAGAGAGACAGACAAATAGATAGGTCGATTGGTAGATAGATAAATAGATAGGGAAAGAGAGAGAGAGAGATAGAGAGATAGAGAGATAGGCAAATAGATAGATCGATAGGTAGGTAGATAGATAGATAGACAGAGAGAGAGTGTGTGTGTCTGATGGACCAGTCATGACAGCGGGCTAACCAGCCACGCCCCCAGCGCTCGTGACCCCTGATCTCGACCTCGGGTCACCGCCTTGACCGGGTCTCCTTTGGGGGTCTCTCCACGCGCGTTCTGCTCGGCGCGACCTTGGGCTCCCCCTTGCCCGGGACTTGCCCTAGCATGAGACTCAGCCCACGCCATGCTACCAGCCACCTCTTCTGAATAAAAAACCAAAGCAGAACTGTCTCCATACCCATCAAAGTCAAGGGAAACCAACCCTGACAAACTGGTGGCCGACGGTGGATGTCGCTTTAGCGGCATGAACTCCAAGCCTCCTCCAAGATGCATCCGCTCGATCATCACCTATCTCCGAACAATTATAAGTACGCCATGGGCATTTCTTTTCCTTCCTTTTTCTCTCCCATGTGTGCATGCTGTATTACTTTTTTACAAGTGCAGTGAGCTTTTTTAAAAATATCTAATGCGTCCATGCAAAGAGCTTTTTTCTTTTTCCTGTTATCTACCATGTTCTCTTTTCCGTTATGATAGATTTTCCAATCTTTAAGGGAATCAATCCATAATTTTTTCACCTGTGAGAGACTTCTTTGGCATGTTTTTTCTCTCAAGAGAAGTCGATCATGCTAGCCTAGCTAGCATAAATCGTGTATAATGCTTAAATCTTTTATTCATGTAGGCGAACTATAGCGAGCATTTTCTTTAGATTATTATCTGTTTCTATGGACATTCTAGGCCACATGGCTAGAGTTATAAGTATTGCTATATTCTTGGCATCTTTTCTTATTAATCTTATCAACATACAAACATTTTTTCCTCTTTCTCCCCACCTGCCCTCGTCCCCTCCCCTACCCCACTCCTAACCCCCCCCCACTATTTCCCCTCCATCTCTACCTAATTCCAATCTGTCTGTCCAGGCTCTAGCGTTTTAATATTTCATGTAGTGATATTTACTTAAAATTTTATATCTTTTAAATAAAATGTTAAAGTTCATAGATGTAATCTTTATCTGACCTACCCTTGCCTTAATAACCATATTTTGACCGCGAATGACCTGTCTTCCTGACCTTTTATGATCTCTATAAATCTTTGGGTCAAATTATCCGATTCGATATATTAGTTTGCATCTCGAACGTTTGAGATTTTTTTTATCATATATATATTTTTACAAGCAACGTGCGTCTTGTTTTACTTGTACTTTTATTGATATCAACTTCAGTATTTTTTTATGTATGAAGTGTTATACTCGTTTTTTAGTGCGAGTCATTTCACACATAGTTGTTCAGAGCAGGTCACTTCTTATCAAACGATGACATTTCTCCCCTTTTAAGACCTGTCTTAGATGCTATTTAGAATGGTTTTCCACATATTTTTTTTTTAAATTTCAATTTAGTGTATATACCATAATAATTTTGATAACGTAAATTAACATTGCAAAAGTCATTGATCTGTTTCATTATCGACTTATTTAGTGTAAATTACCATTTACTTCAGGTTAGCTTGGATTTATCTGGGAGCTGTAATTATATAATTTATCGCATTAAATTGTGTGATTTAACATTATTATTATAGTATATTTGTGCACATTCTGAAGTATATTTCACCATGATTATCCGTCTTCTTTATAGATTAAAAATATATATATTCATGTATGGTAAATTCTTTATTTCATATATTGGTAATCTGATTATTTAATGTTTCGATCACTGCGTACTTATTTTTTTACATATTTAATTTTATATCTACTAGCTCTTGCTATTTTAAACAAATATTCGGATAATGACCTCACTTGACCTTACCCATCTGACCATCTTAGTCCCGAACCTCATTTCGCCATTATGCATGTTCCTTGGTGACAACCCACCAGCTGCGTTATGGACATGTAATTAGTGTTAAGTAAAATGTTCTCCTGTATGTATGGAAGCTCACTTATCGCTCAGATGCAATCCAGCGCCGAGCGACGCCCTTTCTTATACGACTGTACGTGAGATTATCGCTGGTATTCCCCAGCAAGATGGGATGCCCAAATTATGTTCTGCGTATTATCTCACTCAATGATACCCTTTTCTACGGTGGGGTACTTCACCACTTTTCCTCAGGAAATTTATTTTAATTATATATCATTTACAACCACGAGGGTTGTCTTTAGGGTGTCAGTTGTCCAAGAGAAGTTGACCCAAACCTGCTTGCATTATGCATTGCTCTGCAAGCCTTAGTCTGTTCTGTGGCAGACCTGTCACCGTTTCATTCATTTTATGTACTAATTAAAGTACCACTTTTATGATTTCGCACAGTAGTTGATTAATGTTGCAATTACTATAAGTTCATTGTTATTAGTGTGAATGTTCTTTTCGTGCAGTCAGATCGGTACAATCTGATGGACCAATCATGGTAGTGGGTTAATCAGCCACACCCCCAGCGCGTTTGACCTCTGATCTGTCTTCAATGCTACTCCACACTCGACCTCGGGTCACCGCCTTGACCGGGTCTCCTTTGGGGTTCTCTCCACGCGCGTTCTGCTCGGCGCGACCCTGGGCTCCCCCTTGCCCGGGACTTGCCCTAGCATGAGACTCAGCCCACGCCATGCTACCAGCCACCTCTTCTGAATAAAAAACCAAAGCAGAACTGTCTCCATACCCATCAAAGTCAAGGGAAACCAACCCTGACAGAGAGAGAGATAGATAGAGATAAAGAGAGAGAGAAACAGGGGAGTGAGAGAGAGAAACAGAAGAGAGAGAGAGAGAGAGAGAGAGAATGATAATAATAATGGTAATTGTTGTGCACAGCTGCGTGCGTCCCGACTCTAAGGATGATGTCATCTCCATGAACCTCGGCCAACGCAACACGAGCCGCCAGAAACGAAGTCCCGGCCGTGTGCCACGTGCGGTTACGTCCCGCAGACACGTACATTTTTTTGCCACCTGCGACTAAGTCCCGCAGGCTTTCTTATTCATTAATTTTTTTTTTACAAGTTCAACCACCAGTCAAGAAGGACTGTGGTGATAATGTGAACGGTTATTTTTATAACCATGAACGTAATTTTTACCAAGACTCACTACTTGTATGGCTTTGAAGTCACCAAGCCAGAATAGCTATTTATTTATTTTTAAACCTAAATATTGTAGATATGTCATGGCCGAAATGCAGTTTTTCCTACAACTGTTTATCATCGGATTTTCACCGTATCCTTTCCTGTATTTATCTTTTTCTAATGGTCTTTCCCCTTGTCGACGATAACCACCAAGGGAGGTGATGGTCGTTACCCAGTTTTTCTTTTCCCTTTCTCGTCTTGGTCGTTTGGGTTGTCGAACCATCGGCTTGGTCTTCAGGCACTTCATTTGCCTATTTTCTTCTTTCGCGACATGTCTGGGGTATATGTACTAGTGGTTGGGGAAAGGAAAATCACTTCAGTCCTGACCTCTGTCCCACACTTTGGTCTTTTGCGGTTGAAATTTCACCTGTGTTGTGCTCTCGTTTGGATTTACTTCACGCTTGGATTTACTTCACACTTGGATTTACCTCGCTTTACGCCAGGATTGCTGAGTGTCTTCTCCCCAAGCTAAGTGATTTTGACGGTTGTGTGTAGGAGACGACTGGTCTCTTTTGGACTTCAGTGTGACATACTACATTGTTATCTGCAGGGTGCACTCTTTTGTGAAGTCCCATAGCAGTACTTTTTACTTCCAACTGTTCGAGAGCATTAGGACCGTGATTTAGAGAAACACTGAGGATCCGTACCTCCAGTGTAATCACTTTTATGACTAGGTTATTACTTAGTTTTCTTTCGTCACTGCATGGGGACCCGTACCTCCAGTGTAATTATCGTTTTTACAACTGTTATTACTTAGTTTCTGTCGTTCTTGCGTGAGGATCCGTTCCTCCTGGGATAAAGATCTTTTTCAGTACCTTTACTTTATCGTTATAGATATGATTGTTTTGTTTTGCCTAATGCGTGTTTGTTGATTTCTGCATGATCTTGTAGGTGATCAAGCAGCCTTTGTGACTGTACCTCCAGTGTGACTCTCCCTTTTTACGACTGTTATTACTTAGTTTTATTTCGTTCGTACTTGAGGATTCATACCTCTAGTACATTTTTTTTTTTTTTTTTTTTACAACTAAGTTAGTTAATGTTTTCTTCCGTCCCTGCTTGAGGATCCGTACCCCCGGGGATAAAGATCTTCAAGATCTTTTTACGTATTTTTCGTGATTTAGTTCTGTTCGATTTCTGCCTGACCTTGTGGGTGATCAGGCAGACTTTTGTGCTCCGTATCTCCTGATAGAGAGACCTTAATCTTATCGCATGATACTTGATTTTTGTTGGTCATTTGTTTCGACTGATTCCTGTCAGACCTTGTGGGTGTTCAGGCAGTGTTCGTGAATAGTCCCTTCCTTGACTTTTTCAGCCTTCATATTAATTTAGTTCTTAATTCTTTTGCACACAAGTACTCTTACTAGGTATCCGTCAGCATTAGCTTTGGAGTTTAACAGTTAATTTTCATAAATACTCGAAAAATTGAAAAAATCTCTTGTAATCTAGTGGGCTTTGGCAATCTCTTGACGTAATATTGTTGCTAAATATGTAAAATTAAAGGAGTTATAACTAAATCTCTGCCCCCCCCCCGCCTCCCGCTCCGATGTTTGATTTAGGCCTTTTTTCGGCGCCAAGAGGTGTAGTACTACAGTTTCCTATGACTCTGCCCTATTTATGGGGGCGGAGTCATATATAAGCAACTGCACCTGGCTGAAGAGCGCGCGGAGCACCTCTGCCCGTTCTAAAACTGGAAGAAAATGGGAAGTTCAAAGTTGATGCTGCACTGTATGGTGCAGTATTAGTAACTTTGATATTAATGAGGATATTATTGCACCAAGTACTAATTTAAAAGTATTTACGCGAGCGTAAACATATATATATATATATACATACAGAGATGTGTACATATATACATACCTATATATACAGTATGCACACACACACACGTATATATATTTAAACACATATGTATACACACATGCATATATATATATATATATATATATATATATATATATATATATATATATATATATATATATATATTTATATATATATATATAATGTATATATACATACACATATATATGCATTTATGTATGTATATGTATACATATATATACATATATATGCAGAAATATAATATAAATATACACTACTACCATATAGAGAGTTTAATCTTTATATGCTTTCGTATAAACAGGGTTACGGCTAAGAAGAGCGAGGTTAATTTTTATGCGATGTCATATAAGGCTTGTTGCTGTTTTTCTTATATTCTTTATATTATATTATATGCTTTAATCTTGGGAAATATTCAGGCCTCCAAAAGTGTTCCATGACGAATAATATACGGGGAAGTATCTCATGTTTTATTTACAGAATGTGTTCGAATGGTTAAAAGAATATTATAAAAAAATATATTAGGTTTTACATAATCATTGTACTTATTATGCATGTATAGTTGAATATGTAATCGTAAACTTATATATCCTTTTGAATGTAGTTGATATCAATCAATAAATAATGTCATTTTCAAAATATTTAAAGAAGTGTGACCTTCGAAACCAGTATCGGTGGACGAATGAAGAAGTATGATGGGAGGCGCTTAGGTCCCGCGCATTTTCAACTGATTTCGATAGTTTTCCGTCGTTTGATTTGTAAGAACTAACAACAAATATTTCTTGTTATTTCCCAATGTTACATCAGTAAACCAGTGATTTGTTAATTGATATGATACAATTCAAAAACAAAATCAGATTCGTCAACTCGAGTACACTTCCTAGGAATGTACTCGAGTTGACGAATCTGATTTTGTTTTTGAATTGTATCAATTAACAAATCACTGGTTTACTGATGTAACATTAGGAAATAGCGTAGAAGCATCGGCAGCGTTGCTGTCGCGATCGGCCGTGAGAATGTTGCAAATTAAAAAAAAAAAAAAAAATTTAGTGTAGTTCGACAGTTTCTTGGCACCGGAAAAAAGGCCTTTTGTCGCGTCCGTATAAATTTACTTGACAATTTTATTGTTTCGTATTTTTTTCGATTTATTTTGTCATTATCTGGTAGCTAGCTGGCAACTCTGTTTACCCATCAGCTGATCGCCAAAACTGGGGCTCTGGGAGACAAAACTCCACCAGAAAATCAGAGAGAAAGGTTGCCAGCTCCTATCTCCATGACACCATATCGCAGACATACGGCCTCATCACATAGTAAGGATACACTACTAATTGTAGATGTTAGTTTAGTATATAATAAACGTAATATGATAGGAAATACTTCTAAATCACAGCTGCAGCAGTTGTTTATACATTTAAATACCTCACGTGGTCAGGTTAGGCACTACAAAGCATGTGGTGAAACGGGTATTTCTACAATCATTTGCAGTTATTGCCATTAGTACTTTGCAAAAGGGGGGGATCATGTACCAGCTACACTTCAGAATACCATGTGTATGCAATAGAATGCAGCAAGATTGCCACAGAGATTAGAATTCTAAAAAAAAAAAAAAAAAAAAAAAAAAAAATCGAGGGAAATCCAAAATTTCGGAGCCCGCTATCTCAAAACTACACTTTTGTCAACATTTGTCAGCATTTTTAAAATTCATCCATAAATACTTGGGCGATAATAATGGGGTTTGGATTGTTTAAAAGCTGATTACATTTGTGATGGTTTTCTTAGAGAAAATGTTCACTATAGGTAATATTAATCTATATATATCGTGATGTTCATCAGACTGGGCATTTAGAGAAAAATAAATTCTCACTAATCTAAAACGAAATTTAAAACTCTGGTCTTTGCAAATTTCAGGTATTGCTATAGACTATTGGTGGTAATTTTTTCAACAAGTTTGTTTTTAAAGAGTGTGATTGTTCAAAAACTTGTTTTTCGTTAATAACTTTATTATTTATTAGCCAAATGATACGAAACTTGGTGTTTATCACTTTATATTTATATATAACATATTAAAAAATCACGAATATCCGATGATAACTGACGAAATTTGTTCTCGAGCGCGACGGCTCCCTAAACGTCCATTTGGGTTGGGTGCGAACAATTAACGAAATTTAGGGACTTGGATGTTTTTATGTTGACCCCTAGTAACAGTACTTCTGGAGTTGGGACGCCAACTTAGGGAAGACATTTTTTATATTTCGTGGTAAGTTTATCTGGTGTTGGTTTCTCGTGCATCACCGCCGCTGTGATAAATTGGTGATGCACACACCTTGTTTCTACTTTTTCCATGACTGAAAAATACCTGTAATTCCCAAGTGAGTGTAATTTGCTTTCTGGAAAGAAACATCGTAATTGTATCGTAGAACTTTTTTTATTCAATTCCA
>NC_091557.1:19956473-19976473 GCF_042767895.1 Penaeus vannamei | reverse complement strand
GTAGTCTATATCCCCTGGATCCTTTTATAAGAAAATTGCTCCGCCCTCTAGTTCACCATTTGTTTATCAAAACAATAACAGTGCGGGAAACGGGTCTACTTTATTATGAAGTGGCGTATTTCATCATTAGTTTAATTTTATTTACCCTTTATATTAATAAAAATTGATTTCTTTAGTTATTTGAATCTTAGAATTAGATTTTCGAAAAGTACCATGTTGATTGTTCACTCACATTGAATATCCGGGAAGAGTACTGTTTATTTATGTAATACTGGCGAAATATTCGTATGGCAATAATTTATATATATATATATATATATATATATATATATATATATATATATATATATATATATATATATATATACCAGTGCATAAAACTAGTGAAAGAAACGAAAATGCGCCCAAAAGTTCGGTTCAAAGTGTTGCCAATTGTTTTGTTTCACATGAAATTACAGAAATACAACAATAAATTATCCCACCATATTTTCCCCAACAATCTAATTTATGTGTCCATCAATAAAACATGACGCCCACAACAAATAGATAAAATAACTAACCATCGCAACAAGAAAAAGGTCCTACCAAGCCCACCTGGCAACACTGCGGCGAGGCTGGGATAGCCATGTGGTCGAGCGTGAAAGTCAACTCCAAAGATTTTAAAATAATTTGAAAATCCCCCCCCCCCCCCCACGCACACAACCCCTCGACGCCCGGGGATTTTGCAGGAGTAAACTGAGCGTGCTGTGGAAGTGAATTTGAGGAGGAATAAGTTGTGATAATGGCGTACGAAATGGTAATGCCGGTAATAGCAGGTGCTTCTGGGGTCTTTGCTGGCTGTGCCGTGTTATACAGCAAAATAAGGTAAGAAGAAGGATAGACGAGCAGAATATGAAGTGCAAATGGATTACTGAGTAAGAAGAAAGTAAATGAATAGGTGAGGTAAACTAAGTAAATTAGCGTGATCGGGAAGAATAGAGAAGGAATACATAAATAAGGCTTATTTTTCAAATACATTCATCAATAAAAGTTAAGTGAATTGATAATCATAGATAATTAAGGTAAGATCTGGAATTTATTGAATGCCAAAGTTTTTTATTGACCTTTTTATTTGTAATCTTTGTTTTGATTCTTATGCATTTATAATTTTGAAATTAGGGGTTGTTTTTTCCCCAGCTTGAGAATGTAATAATTGTTTATGGTAGTTGTTGCTGAGAGCAACATACCCTCTGGAGACAAAGTTTCAAATCCATGATATAGAAGCCAAAAAATTCAAATCAAACCTTTCTTCCTTTATATTTATTCTCTAACCCTCTGTGCCCCCCTACCCCCTCCTTTATTTTCACTTCATGCTAACTTACAGGAAATGCAGCATTAAGAACTCTGGCTTTGTTATGGACTTAAGTCTATGAGTGGTGACATGCAGTTAGGGTAAAAAAAAGGTGTTTTTTGTGGATGCGTCGTAGCAAGCATAGATGATGTGTGGGCTGCAACCTACGAGGAAATGGCATTTATGGCGCAAGCAACAGTGATAGTTTTTCACTTTTGATAATGATGTTTTAAAGTGACCCCATACTTCCACTTTATTAGCACTTTGTGCCTACTTACAGAAGATGGACATTAAGAACTCTGGCTGTGAGGGTGTTGTGGACTTTGTTGCTGAGCAGTGATATGCAGGAGATATTTTCATCATTTAGCAGTAAATATGAGGTGGCTGTAGTTGTACCTATGTTGTTTCTTACTCTGTGGTCACTGCTATCTCATAGTGTAAGAAATAGAGCAAGAAACAACAAAGTTTAAGCTGCAGTAGCCTCAGATTTACTGTTAAATGACGAAAATGTCCGGTGTATATCACTGCTTAGAGACAAGAGCACAACACCCTCTATAAGTTGGCATGAAATGCTAATACAGGAGAGCTTGCCCTCCTGTCTAGGGAATAAATAGAAGGTAATAAAGGTTATATTGGGTATTTGGGTTTGCGTGATACCCTGGATTTTAGAATTAGTGTCTGGAGGGTGCATCGATCTCAGTAACAATTACCTTTCATCATTTTGTGGCCACAGCAATTGCACCTGAGTTGTTTGTCTGTATTTCTTATGCTCTATAGAATAGTATTGCCCATTGCCCTCCATTTCTGTTAACATAGTTTATATAAGCATCTCTTTAACATCATTTGATGCTTAACTCATAATCTACAGATTCAGAAAATAAACTAATATTTGACCTGGGGTGACAGTAAATAAAATCCACCTTTTGGGCATGCTGAGATCTTCCACTTCCTTGGTCCTTCTTTGGGAAATGTTGCTCCGTCATTTAAAAAATGTGTGTGTTTGTGTGTGTGTGTGTGTTTGTGTGTGTGTGTGTGTATGTGTGTGTGTGTGTGTGTGTGTGTGTGTGTGTGTGTGTGTGTGTGTCTGTCTGTCTGTCTGTCTGTACATATATATATATATATATATATATATATATATATATATATATATATATATATATATATATATATAAAGGAATTATGTTATCCATATCACCTTCAGTGCCCTAAGTAGGAATGTTGAAAGTCCTCCATAACAAGGGAAGGGCTAAACAACTGATGCTTTTTGTAAAGGTTGTGCTAGGATAAGTAAGTCTGAGGCAGCAAGCATTGTTAAGTAAATTTTGCATAAAGATGGGCTTTTTCAAATGTATTGTTCACACAATATCACCAAAATATAATTTGCTTTATCTACAATGAAAAGATACATGTGACAAGTTGTTGATTATTTATGATTGACAAAATGAGGCTTATAATTGATTGAAATATAACATTATATATTGCTATCCTGTCTTCAGTGGTTTATTCTTATTATCAGGTATTAACCCAATGCCGACAGGTATAAAAGTTTGGCAAGTGGATTTAATAACTGGATTGTTGGCGCGCATCAGTAATTTCCCGTTTTTGTCTGGCTAGTTCGGTAGTTTGTGAGCAACATTTGGCACCCAAAAGCTTATTTTTCTATAGTTGATAAAAATATTATAATTTTGAAGGCTTACCTTCATTTTAGATGCTATTGCCAATAATCTTTACCAAATGAAAGAAGCTTTTACCATTGGAGAAAAACATCCGATGAACCAATGGTGCGGGAATGGGCATGTTATGAAGTCATCCGTTTTTTGGTCCACAACAGCCATGGCAATTACGTACATGCCACCTGTCGGCTAGTGGTTAAGATATGGGTAATAAGGAAAAAGAATATTACATTTAAGTTTTATGGAGAAATAAAATCTATTCGGTGTATTACTAAATTTTAGAGCTTTATTATTTGCTTTTTTTTTAACTAACATTATCCCTTGTTTGATATAAGCATTATCATTTTATGTTTGGCATATATTTCTTCAAATTTATTTAGTTATTCCTTCATTACAGGCCAAGATTTCCTGTCAGTGTCAACTGCTGGTTTTGTAACAAAGATACGAAAGTTGAATTTAGACATAAAGAGGGCTGGATGTGTCCTTCATGTGAGCAGTACAATGGATTCACAGAGGTGTGTATTTTTGGTGCTAGGTAGCTCTTGATAGATTTTTTTTTTTTTTTTTTTTTTTTTTTTTTTTTTTTTTTTTTTTTTTTGTAAAGTTTATTGGAAGGCCCATGTATACAAAGGTGTTATCAGGCCATATACTCGATAATGTGTTTATTAAGTGTTTTGTTGATTTAAACGTTCTCTAAAATAAGCACTGAAGTGTTCACGTTAATGCACTGTAATGTTATTGTGGAGCATTAAATGAACATATAGATACTTTTGTTATAAGAGAGTTTTAACTAACCAGACATTTAATAAACATTTTCTGGCAATTGGCTTCAGAAATACCTTTGGAGGCACATACCTTCCTTTATATACCAAGAAAATCTAAAACACTTTATAGTACTTTTTAAGCTATACTATTTAGACCATAATTTTTCTGACAGACTGTAAGGAAATGAATATCATGTCAATGGTTTTACGTAATACAATTGTACAGCACTTACCAACAGAGGGCTGTGATAAAGCAGTTGTACTATTCAGTGAACGCTATACATTTTTTAGGCTCTTTCAGCAAATTCCATAACGTGAAAACAAATAACTGACACAGCAAAGAATTTTTTTTATAATGGTTGCAGCAATGACATGCTATAATTGTGTGGAAGATAGGTATTTTTTTTTTCTTCTTCTTCTTCTTTCTTTCTTTCTTTTCTCTCTCTCTCTATATATATCCATTATGAGTGGTGACATTTTATAGTTTAATAATAAAGTTTAAATATAGATGATTTGGTCAGTAAAAAGCCTTACTGCCCTACCTATCTCATCTGTTTATGATTGCATTTATAGTTACCAATGATTTTACTATTACAAGTGCATTAGTGAATCTGGGCCCTGGAAGTGGAAACTAATGGTAAACTAATCAATGTTAATAAGCCTGTTATCTCTTTAAGGATGGTGATTACAACCGTGACTTACCTGCTCAATACTGCAGCAGCCTAAACTCCCCAGTGGGTTGTCAGATGGCTAAGAAACCTCAAACTCAGCCAAGTCTTGCTTTAGGTAATGGCTTTTGTCAAACATGCAATCTCAACCAAACGTTAAAAGTTCGAGCATTAGCAGACTACACACCAATTGATCCAGATAATTATGACCAAGAAATAGAGGATTACAGGTAAGGCAATCTTTACTCCTAAAAGTAATTTTCTTTGTAATTTTGTAATTCTTGATATTTTCTGTTAATTCATCCTTTATTTGTCTATTTATTAAATCTAAATTGTGTAAATGTTTTGGATATTCTTACATAGATTGAAGATGATGATCTGTTTTGCAGTGATGCATAGAAACAAATGTATGATAAAAAAAATGTTGATTGTACTATGATCACCAGTTTTAATTGTAATTTGAATAGAAATACTCTTGTTGACAATAAAATATAAACATGTTAAACTAATTATATCTGTACTCCACAGAAAGAGATTGGAGAGGGTGTATGCCCTCTGCCGACAGTGCGAAGCAACCTTGCATCAGACTTTGGGAAAGCAGGATTCATGGTTGAAGCCAAAGTTAATTTCCTGGAGACTGATGTTAAGTTCTCAAAATAAAGCCCAGATATATGCAGTAAGCTTGTGAAGTATTTACATTGTTCATTAGACTGATTGAAATGGTGTATTCTCTTGGAAGTAAAAACTTGAATCTTTTTTCTTTTCTTTTCTTTTCAAAAGGATGATTGGTATTAATGTTTCACTTTGCTTATTTCTGTGTTGTTAATTTTTTCTGTTGCTCTGAGAATAAACATGTTTCAGTATCTGAGTATGAATTAATAAGAAGAATCTATGAATTTTAGATTTCTAACATCTACCCTCTTCATCCACAGACTGTCAAGAACTCAGCAAGTCGAATCCCAGCATACCTACTTATTTTCCATTTAATAGGTGTAATTATTTCTCTTGCTCTCTTTTTGTGTAACCTCCATCATTTGCAACAAGACTCGGGTAAAAAGGTTGTGTCCCTCGATTTTGGTATGGATCTGGAAGTGTACCTCAGCACGCTCTACAAGTTTGTATCACCGCTTATCATCATTGGGCTGACCTTAGTCCTTATTGTCATATTCTGCTCAGGAAAAGAGGCCCTCTTGGTAAGGAAAGATACAGTTTTATTTAGATAACCTTGTGTTGTTAATTTCAATAGATCACAAATCAAAAATAGCAGTTGGTTCTATTAAGGGGAAGAGTCGGCAGTACGATCACAAAATTCGTTATCCGATCCTGCTTGCTTTAGTTTTTTTAGCTAGGTCAATCATTTTTTTACACAAAGTGCATAGGTATGTGATGCGTGTATACAAGAAATTTGATTTAAAAAAACGTAAATTTTTGCACTAAAAAAACAAACAAACAAACAAGCGGGATGATAGAATTCAAAAATTATGTGATGGTTTCTTTATCGTGAATAGTACTGCAGTTTCCTTCTGACCAGAGTTCGTCAACAAATAGGAGTACCAAATGTAGCATTTCTGTAAATCTATCTGAAACGACAATGTTTAACTTACCTTGCAAAATATTGACTTTTTTTCGTCAAAAAATTGACATTAATTTTTCAGTAAAAAATGTATTTGGTAGAAATAATGCATGACTTAGCTACAGTTAGTAGATACGCACTGGACGATCATTTTGCAACAGGAATGATTAAAATCGCGTAATTACATACAAAGTTCATAGTACTACCATGAATGAAAATATGATTTTGAGAAAATCGCTGTTTTTGTCATTCATCTTCATTACACCTTAAAGGTCATACCAATGATTATCAAATGTGACTATTTACTTAAACAGTTCCTTGGCCTTTAATAGGTGGTAGAGTTTCAGCCCTTGTTCAGGTAATTTCAGGTCATCTTTATGTCAAGGTTAGGTTAGGTTAGGTGGGAGTGTTCTCTGAAAAGTATACTTTCAGATGTCAAAGCTCCTGGTCCCTCTGTCATTTACGTATCATAGTACATAATAAATCGTATATTATGCATTTCTGATATAAAAATGACATATTGTTAGGTTTTCAACAGTTTGAAAACAAAATGTGTACTCCCGAAAACTTTATCAATCGCACTGTTCTCCCGTACTTGCTGCTGCTGCCTGTCTGCTGAACGCAGCCTAAAGTGTCGTACAGCAATATCATACCAAAGAAATTCGCAAAAACAGTCGAAAAAATGCTGAAAATACAAGAAAAACAAAGCATGAAGTAAAAAGGGGTGTGGCAGCATGAGGGCATTTAAATACCCCAGACCTTTAAACCGCGGAAAGGAGCGCATTACGCATCTGGCAACCGGCGCCCTGGGTGCATCACATGGTCATGTATCCACACACCAAGTTTGAAAAAATTGTAATTTGTGAACCGTACTGACGACTCTTCCCCTGAAGCATATAAATTTTTTAAGGATTTGTTTTGGGAATCTTAACTCTCCCATGAGATAAAACAAAAGAATGATGTCGGACATTTCAAAATCTAGTGTTATTGTATAATTTTCAGAAATAACATTGACCACTTGTCTCTGGGGATGGCATGTGTGTACATGTTATGCACACTGTGCATTCCGTTTAGTAGTTGTTTTTACATATAGATGGCTCCACAAGTATTAAGTCAACAATGAGCCAATTACGAGAATTATTGTCTCACCTGTTTACCCTTTTCCTTGATTTTTGATAATAGTAGTATTTGATAATGAAGTTAGTAATGTCAATAATATAGCCCTCCCCTTTGTTTACAACGAAAATAACAGTGTCGGTATTAGTAGCATTATTAAAAAAAGTGTTTTCCCACTATTTCAAGGTAAGCTAAGGTCACAAGATCTACTAAGTGGCTCCTTTGTGGATAAGCACTGCCAGAGCTATCTATATACAGATACATTTAACAAAACAATATTTCCAAGTTAATTGGATAATGGTTAACCCTAAAATGATGGGGCATGATTTATTTGTAGTGTATTAATTCGGAACAGTCTAGACTTTGTGCCTAAACTATGTACATCCGAGCCACCCACTATGAGTCCGTATACACATCATAGGCCATTACATCATATTGGCTATAGCCGTACCCATCAATGAGTGAGTAATACAAATAAGTATGATAGACAACAAAGGTCATATAGCCCTATGGTAAAGTATTGTAGCGAAAGGGGAAAAAATGAGTGGACGATTACAATACAATTTGTTAGATGAAAAAGGTTAGAGAGCGTTACAGGATAGCATGGTAGTGAAAAGAGTAAAGAGGGGGAGCAAATGAAATAAGACAGAGATTAATAAAAGAGGAAAGGGTAAGAGTGTAGGACAATTGGATGAAATGGAGAGTACCTGTGTCTGAGGAAGGAAGAGGAACACTAAGAAAACTGGCAAAGTAGTCCTTAGAAATGAGTGTTGGAGAAGTAGGAGTCATTATGATACAATCAACAGATAATACAGGTAGAGATGAGTATTGGAGAAGTAGGAGGAAAAGAACCCAGGGAATGAGATAAGGAAATAGGTGAAGGTGGTAAAGTATCAAGAAGAATGTCAGGGGATGGATCTGGAGGATGACACTATTGAGATATGAAGAGTCATGTGACCATCCAGGTGGGAGTGATAAGGATAAAGTTATAAGAAGAGAGAATGGTGTTGCACATGGAGGAGGGGATAGGGTGTTTTGGCAGAGTAGGAAGAGGGGCAGGGGAAACTTGAGGATGATGATGAATATCCGCAAATATTTTGAATGTAGAGGGAATAGCCACAGTGGGATTAGAGGGTGGATGAGGCAACAGAGCATTCCCTTGAGTCATATTTAGGAAGTTTTGGATATCTTAAAAAGTTTCTGGAGAGGAGTTTGTGGGGAGGTCTATGAAACAAAGGTTTTCTTGTGACAAGAAGAGGGGATAGATGTCTGATTTGGACTAGAAAAGAAATTTGACTGGGGGAGAGACGGAGTAGAGGTAGGATAGTTCAGGGTAGAGGGAAGAGATACTGGGGACAATGTTGAGACATCTTGAGAAGATGGGAGGGGAGTGGAGCAAAGGAGTTTTGGAATAAGTAGAGAGAAAAATCTTGTCAGTATGCTTCCTGTCTGGCATCATGTAGAGTGAGGCCTAGCTTAAATCAGAACTGCTACCTCACATTTGAGCACATAGACAAAGCAGCTCCAATAAAAATATTATGAAAGCCCCTACAACTCGTGCATGCATGTGACTGTGCAATGCAATTTGAACAATTGTGACCAAATTGGGTACACAAAGGGCAACAGGCTGTGGAACAAGTGTTGGCTGGATGTCCAAAACACCAACATTTCTGACATTGATGAGGAAGGGGTTAATATGGTCAAACAGGGCAGGACACAACTATAAACTTCATGGGAGAGGTCATGTCTACAGAAGATAATTATGGCAATATTGGTGTAGGACTTATGCTAGCCTCTGGGAGGAATAGTGTAGCACTGTACTGCCAATGCATCATAGTCAATGAGGCAGGTCATTTCACAGTTAGTCTGACAAGTCCTTGTCATGTATGGGACAATCAGCTGGGGTGACAGAGACAGTTTCAGTACAAGTATTAACCCATTAACACAGGTATATCTTGAAGCAAAAAATAAAAGATTCCGGTCGGCTACAGCAGCGGCCCACAACTGAGTCAGAGCGCGAGACTCAATACAGTGTCACACAGGCGGGCCACCCAGCAATGTTTATTTTTCGGTTGTCTCATATGTAGGACACCCATCGTTAGTGGGTTAAGAGAGGAGTGAGTTTGATTAGGAATAGGTTTGCCAGTGAGGTCAATTAGGGTAGGCAGTGTACAAGCTTGGAACTCTGATGTAACTGTGATAAGACATGAATGATTGGGATATCAAGAAGGGGGTATTAGTATCAGTGGTGAGAGCCAGAAATGGCATGTGCGTACATGCCATACCCACTGCATGTTTGATTTAGTAATTGTTTTTATGTATAGATGGCTCCATAAGTACTAAGTCACCAATGAGCCAATTACAAGAATTACCTGTCGCACCTGTTTACCCTTTTCCTTGATTTTCATTAATATTTTCAAGTATTTACTATTGCTGTTAGTAATGTCGGTAATAATATAGTTATCATAATAATTATAACAAAGCATTAGTTATAAAAAAAAAAAAAAAAAAAAAAAAAAAAAAAAGGAAAAAGGAAAAGTCAAGTCACAAAATCTCCTAATTAACTCCTTTGTGGCTAAGCACTGGCAAAACCATTTATGTACAGAAACATTTGACAAAACAATCTTAAGTCAACACAACATTTTCATGCTGGTATTGGGTTAAATATTTGCGGATATTCATCATCATCCTCAAGTTTCCCCTGCCCCTCTTCCTACTCTGCCAAAACACCCTATCCCCTCCTCCATGTGCAACACCATTCTCTCTTCTTATAACTTTATCCTTATCACTCCCACCTGGATGGTCACATGACTCTTCATATCTCAATAGTGTCATCCTCCAGATCCATCCCCTGACATTCTTCTTGATACTTTACCACCTTCACCTATTTCCTTATCTCATTCCCTGGGTTCTTTTCCTCCTACTTCTCCAATACTCATCTCTACCTGTATTATCTGTTGATTGTATCATAATGACTCCTACTTCTCCAACACTCATTTCTAAGGACTACTTTGCCAGTTTTCTTAGTGTTCCTCTTCCTTCCTCAGACACAGGTACTCTCCATTTCATCCAATTGTCCTACACTCTTACCCTTTCCTCTTTTATTAATCTCTGTCTTATTTCATTTGCTCCCCCTCTTTACTCTTTTCACTACCATGCTATCCTGTAACGCTCTCTAACCTTTTTCATCTAACAAATTGTATTGTAATCGTCCACTCATTTTTTCCCCTTTCGCTACAATACTTTACCATAGGGCTATATGACCTTTGTTGTCTATCATACTTATTTGTATTACTCACTCATTGATGGGTACGGCTATAGCCAATATGATGTAATGGCCTATGATGTGTATACGGACTCATAGTGGGTGGCTCGGATGTACATAGTTTAGGCACAAAGTCTAGACTGTTCCGAATTAATACACTACAAATAAATCATGCCCCATCATTTTAGGGTTAACCATTATCCAATTAACTTGGAAAATGGGAAAAAGAAAAGAAAATCAGAAAAAGATAAAATAATATTGGAAAGAGGAGGCAATGAGTCTACTGCACAGTAGTGTTCGTGTGGAGCAGGCCTGCAAGCCACACACCTGGGAGAATTGCCTCTCAGGTAAGCCCAATGTCCTGATTTTGGGGCATGTTTGGAAAGCAAGGTACCTAGATCCAGTTGTTGATAATTCACTTTCTTTGTTCCAGGTCTCAGATGCTATAGCAAGTTTCATATGGGTTGGCTTGTTAGCTCTCACATCTTCAAAGCAACTGATTTCAAAAAAGGATTATAATCCTCTTCAGGTGAGTCTAAGATTCATGTATTTAGTCAGTGTTTAATTAATGCATTGCCACTAGAAACATGTAACGTTCATGGTAGTTTTGTTTTGTGAATTATGTTTGCACAAACACAGCTTCACAAGTGCTCAGCCTACGTGACTTCACCTGATTTCCTCTTCCCTTGATTTTTTTTTTTTTTTTTTTTTTTTTTTTTTTTTTTTTTTTTTTTCTTTTTCCTGATGCTGTTTATGTTGATAAAATTACTATTACTCTTATTATTGACATTTTAATTATGATTTTAACAATAATACTAATAATATTTTTTTAAAATCCAAAAATCTAAGAAAAGGGGAAAGAGACGAGATAAGCAGGACTGGTGTATAACTGTCTCCTTGTTGACTAAGTACTTGTGGTGCCTTCTGTGTGTAAGCACAATGAATAAAACTAAAATTACAGACTTCCTCCACTCCATTAATGAAGAAAAAACTCAGATAGATATTCTGTATGGTATCAGGTCCTGCTCTCTGGTGCAGCTGTCATATTCACCCTGTGGACAACATTTGTCCCCAGAACAAGCAATTCAACAAAGACCAAGAACAAGCCCCCGCTCAATAAGTATGTGGTTCGTAGGACGTTAATTTTGGTTTCTTATTTTGATTTCATTCTGTATTTAAAAAAATAATTTTTTGCTTACTTTATTATTGTAAGTACGTGTTTGTCTGTGAATGTTAAATGTTTTTCACACTTTCTTTTTCAATTTTTCTCTTTGCATTACTTACCCTATGGAATTTTTTCTTTTCTTTCTTGTTTATGACATGCATGTACTGTGTAGATTACTTTTAATAACTTTTCTTTTCAGTTCTTTTCTTCAAAATTGTGACATAATTAACAGTGGTTCTTTCTTTGCCTGCTTGTGGCATGAACAAACATTATGGAATTATGTTAAAAATAAGATGACTTGATGACTATATTGCAAAAGTTGTACACATACATGACTCAAGCAACAAGGAATATCATAATCTAATGTTTTTTCCACCTCTGCCTTAGGAGTATGATGAGCAACACATCTAGTGCTTGTCTAGAAGACTCCCAGTGCACTCTTAATGCTAGTCTGACTGATGACCTCAACAACATAACTCCTCCCAGCACTTCTCGCCCAAATGATGTTACTTCTACGCCCATTCCACAAATGAACTTCCAGCCAAAAGAATCTGTTGATCTAGATTCAACAATGGGGAGCCTCAAAATTAGTAACCCTGCAAAAAATGATTGTAGGATCCAGCCAAACACTCCATTCTCACCCAAAGCGCTGTTTTCAGAGAAGCCAGGATACAATCCAAGACTTAATGACACTTATTGCAGCCAGCAAGCTCCTATGAGTCCTTCACGGCTTTCAACAAAAAATATCACACAGTCTTCATGGGTTGCTGGAGGATACTGGGGTCACCCAGTCAGTCCAACTCGTGAATTTTCTCAGCATAAAGCACCTACTTTAGGAATGATGCAGCATGGACAGACAAATTTATATCCCTTGTCACGGTCCTCCAGTCAGAGTTCAGGGTTTGTGTCGCACAGCAGCGGACTGCCATCCTTTAATTCTCAAATGCCATGTAGCCTACCTAATTCTCTTCATGGTTCATTGTGTGGAGATGCAGATCGTGTTTCAGTTTTGTCAGAGCCTGCCTACAAGCCATGGGGATACCCAGGATCTATGTATGCATCAGATACAGCATCACAGTACAGCTTTGCACGGCAAAGAGGTCCAGGAAAAAGTGATGCACAATCTCTCTACAGTTGTGTATCTGCTTTGTCCGAGAGGTCTCATGGTAGAGGTCCTCCTTCACCCACTGCCAGTACTACTTACCTATTTCAGGATGCTCTTGGAAACCTTAGTGAAAATTCTAGTAATAGTAGTTCAACTAGAAACACTACAAAAGTCCGTAAGGCAGACACTACTGTCATGGATGTACAGAAAAGAAATGGAAGTCGGCCAAAGCAAATGCTTAATTATCGAAATCCTTGGATAGCATTTTTCCTGGGTATGAGTATAGCTGCCAATTGTTTCTTTGCCATTCTCCTCTTTGGGCGAGCAGATGTACATTCTCTAATTAGTACATAGTGATTAGTTTATCATGATACAAATTAATTACTGCCATAGGTATTGCTATTACAGGCAATCTGTTCCTTTAGATATAGGTAAGTTTTGAATGTTAATGATGTGTAATTTCCACTAGGCTTTTTTTCTGTTATGGAATAGGTTTTTAAAAGCAGAATCTTCTGCAAAGACAATAAAAAATCGGACTAGTACAAAAAGAAACTCAGAGTCTTCAAGTGATTACATAAAAAAGGGGGGAAATACATTTTAATTGTGGCCATATACCATATATTCTGAATCATATATCTTATGTTCTGAATCATTCCACTGCCTCTGCTCTACTTTTATAATGAATAAATTAAAAATAACATTTGATGGTAGAGTCAGTTAAATTATATTACTGGGACCAAAGATACATAAATGTGTATAATATTACTAAATATAGTTTCCACTGTAGCCTTCTATTACAAGTATGGTGTGTATAATTTAAAATGTTTTTTTCATGTTTAGGGATTTATTTCAGAAATCAGTCAATCACACTGTCAATTAAGATTGTATATCAAATATTATGACACTGAAGCTTGATTTTCATAAATATGATTTATGGATTGCTTTTCACCTGTTACCTGTACCCAGGGTTATCAGGGTTGTATTGAAATGTGATAGATAATAATGTGTATTTTTCTTGGTTAAGTCAACTTCAACATGCTTTAACCTCGCATATGGTTTGCAATGCTCATTTTGTGTATGCATACAGAGAGACTTATTTATATATTCCACAGATATGATTTTGTAATTTGAATGGTTGTTTCAGTGTTTGATATTAAGATCATTATGATATTTTGTATACCTGAAGCATATTCAGATGTTTTTGTTGCCAGTTTGAATTATTGTTAAATTTTGAGTATTTGCTTAATGCTTTGTCAATCTCTGCTTGGAATTTAATGGTATTTAATGGGGGCAAAGCTTTTATATTATACAGATAATTCTTGGTCAAGAAAAATATTTACCCTTTTTGAAAACCACTGGCTCCAAACAGTGAGTTGTGTATGTTTGATAATAAACGACTTTTAATTGATATGCGTCTATTATTTATACGATCCTCCAGATTACCATATTAGTTTCACCTGTGTAGATAGAAAGTGGAGTGGTTTTAGTATCAGAGTATGTGCTTCGAATATTGAAGTTGATTATAAGAAAAATTCTATAAGTCTTCCACTATAGTGAGCATTTCAGGTTTGCCCCCCCCCCCCCCAATCCCTTGCCTGTTGTTGTCGTGGGGGGGCTTAGAAGACGAAGACTGAGATCCAATACAGGGATCTCCCCTGCCTAGGGCCTCAGCCCTCGACTCAACTAATTTTGCATGGTCTTTTCCCTCTCCAGCTTTTGTTTCCGTCTCTTCTCCATCCCCTTCTGCTATCTACTTCCTAAGGTGTGAGAGCCGTGCTGAGAGGATGAAAGGCTGACCTAGTGCCAGTCCTGAACGGCCTGCGGAAACTATGGGCACTGTACTCCCGACTAATCTAGCCCTTACCTTCAGTAGCGAAAGGAGGTGGACCGATTAGGCCTATTTACATAATCCAGGTTCCCCATGACCAGTAATGAAAATGTAATCCCTTTATTAGAGGCTATGAGGCTAGCCCCTTTATCAAATAGCCCCAACCAAGGCTCTCCTTTGACCACGGCTCCGAACACTGAAACTACTGCCCACTCCTCAATGCCTACTAGTGCATTACCCACCCAAGCAGAGAATCAATCTCCAGAAGACATTCCTACTCACCCAACTTCCTCAAATTCCACTCCACCCCTGCAACCTTCATCAAACAACCAATCCTCCCTTATTACTACCTTGCAACCTTATTCTCCATCATTCCGTAATACTCCCTCTTCCACACGTCCCCGACCATCCACCACCACCAACCCTACAGATATCTTAAATACTCTGTTTAGCCCAGCTAAATGGGACCGATTTTTCGTGATCCCTGCTACAGCTCCTTACTCAGGCAACACTCTTCTCTTTCAACAATGCCTCCAAAAACAAGTAGGCAGAGTCCCTTTCTATACCAGACGCGATCGCTCCCGTCTGGTAACAGTCAGATCAGAAACTGAATCTATAGCACTATCAAATTTAACTGATCATTCTGGCAACCCCATTCCTGCAGAACCTCATCCAACCCTTAATATCTGTACCGGAACTGTCTCTCTCTCCCCAGCAAACTGCCCAGTCGATACCAAAGATTGGTCAGACTGTGGAGAAGACTTATTAGGATGCCTCAAAGACCAAGCTGTGAAATCAGTACATTGCTACACCATTCCTCCTAAAGGTCAACGAAAGAATCCGACCAATATTGCCAAAATTACCTTCCGTACACATGACCTTCCCTTACGTATCTACATTGGTGGACAATCCCTCCCTGTTCGACCATACCAACCCCCTCCCCGTCAATGTCAAAACTGTTGGCGCTTTGGACATCCTGCCAAACATTGATGTTCCACAGACCGATGCCCAATATGTGCCCAACCTGGTCATAATCGATCAAACTGCTCAGCACAAACACGAACATGTGCTAACTGCGTCGGCCCCTATAATGTATTTTATAGAGGCTGTCCCACTTACAAGTTTGAATCAGAGGTAGCAACTCTCAGATACAAAAATGGTCTCACTTTACGTGAAGCCAGACAGGAAGCATGTCGACAAGGTTTCTCTCATACTCCATATTCTAGCAACATCGTTCGCTCAGCCCATCCCCCTCCACCCCAAAATGTCCCCATTTCCACTTCTACATTCTACATCCCTCAGACCAATTCCTTTGCCACTCTAAACCCAGACACCCCAATCTCAACCACAGCTCCTATCTCAACTACAGCCCCAACACCAACCCCTCTCTCTCCCCGCACTACCAGCAGTAGACAGACTAAACGTTCTAACCCTTCTTCCCCTACAGCACAATCACCTCCACCTACCTATACCTTTGTTCCTGAGACACCAGTCTCCTCTTCCCCCCCTCATAAGAAAACCTTTATTCCACAAAACTCTCCAACCAATTCCATTGCAGAAACAATTACCTTCTCACAAAACTCTCCAACAAACTCCACTGCAGAAACAATGGATGACATTCAAAGCTATATGCTTGAGACGCAAGATCCCATAACTCATGCTCCTTCCACACTTGAAGTGGTTGCCGGTATTCATACCCCTCCTACTAATATTCCCCCTACACCCCTTCCTCCTACTCCCTCTCAACACAACCAAACCCCCTCAATCCCATCCACCACTGATATCCATCCTCCCAATACCCATCCTCCTGATATGCATCCCCCTCTTACTCACAGCACCCCTACACCCCTTCCTCCTAATCCCTCTCAAGACAAAACATCCCCTTCAACTCCAACTATCCATCCTTCCGATATTCATCCTCCTAACACTAATACTCCCCACACATCTACTCCCTCCCAACACAACCCACCCCCTTCAACCCCAACTATAGGCACATTCTCCCTCCCTCCATCCCCTCTATCCTTTGCACTCCCTCCCGGATACACACGAGAATCACTCACGGTACAACAATGCCCTTCTCCAGATTCCCTACCTCCTAATATCCCTCCTTTACACCCCCTCGCTCCTTCCCCTTCAAATTCCCCAACACGTACTTACGTTATCATTCGTAAATCAACTAGGATATAGCTCTCCTACATTGGAATATTCGCGGTTTCCGCTCTCATAGATCAGACCTACGTCATATCCTTGCTTCTTATAATTCATCTATTATCTGCCTCCAAGAGACTTTCCTCACACACCCTCCTATTCCAATTCCCAATTACCGCTTTATCTCTTCCCCACACTCCCTTTATGTCTCGTCTATACTTATCCATCATAAAACACCTTATGTCATACCTCCCATACAAACTTCTCCCCATCCCATCCCATTGACTTTACTGCCTTTGAGACTCTAATTTTCCAACTCCAACCACCTTTCCTCATAGTTGGTGATTTCAACTGCCGCCACACTCTGTGGGGTGACTCTACCACCAACTCCCGAGGCCGATCTCTAGAACGCTTCCTCTTCACAAATAACCTAATTATTATTAATTCAGATCGCCCCACACACTTTGACATGCGCACACAATCCTTTTCAAGCCTTGACCTCTCTCTATGCTCTCCTACTTTACATCTAGATTTCCATTGGTCAGTTCTAGACTACTTCCCCTATAGTGACCACTTCCCAATACTCCTTTCTCCTACTTCATATGTACCACTTCCTAATCCTCCACGCTGGTGCTTTGATAGAGCTGACTGGCCTACTTTCACTTCACTCTCTACTATACCTATCCCTCCACCTCCCTTACCGTCCATTTCAGATATGCTACATTGTTTTACAACCACGATCCTAAGAGCTGCCTATACAGCCATTCCTCGAACTTCAAGACCCTATACTTCTAAATGTGTTCCATGGTGGAATTCTTATTACACCAAAGCGCTTCGCTTAAAATGAGCAGCCTGGAACAGCTATCGCTACAAACGAGGCACCCCTCACCAGCTATCAGCTCTTATTTCCTTTAAAAGAGCATCTGCCCATCTTCGCCGTACAATTAAAAACAGCAAAACAAACAGCTGGCAAAATTATATTTCCTCAATTACATCTTCTACATCTATTTCAGCTGTTTGGCGACGGATCCATAAATTATCAGGCAAACATCCCCCCCATCCTGCACCCGTCCTCCATATTCGAGATATTCTCATCTCTGAGCCTGTCGAAGAAGCTAATGAACTGGGCAACTATTTCAGCCAGGTCAGTAGTGGCTCTCACCTTTCCCCACACTTTTCTTCCATTAAAACCATCAAGGAACACACCCCTATTACCTTCACCCTATCCTCTGATGAGTCCTATAATGCTCCTTTTTCTTCTTCTGAACTCAACGCTGCATTACAGTCGTGCCGCAACACTCATGAAGGCCCTGATGGTATTCACTATCGTATGCTCCGACACCTCCCATCTTCCTCTCTATCCTTCCTTTTAATTATTTTCAACCACATATGGACGTCAGGAAATTTTCCTTCTCATTGGCGAGATCCTCTTATCCTACCTTTCTTAAAACCCAATAAATCAGGTACCCTACCCCAAGATTACCGCCCCATAGCTGCTTGTGCAAACTACTAGAACGAATGGTTAACTTCCGTTTAATGTGGTACCTAGAATCTCATAATCTCCTTTCCCCTTCCCAGTTTGGTTTCCGACGTGCCCGAAGTACAGCAGACCCACTTGCCCATTTCGAGACATACATTACATCGGCATTTGCACGCCATGAATCCGTATTAGCCATATTCTTTGATCTAGAAAAAGCATATGATACCACATAGCAATACCATATCCTCCAACAATTGTCCTCCCTAGGTTTACGTGGAAACATGGGTGTTTTCATTAAATCCTTCCTTTCTAAACGTACTTTCCAGGTCAAGATTGCCTCTTCCACTTCATCATCCTTTCCTCAATTCGAAGGCGTCCCACAAGGAAGTGTGCTTAGTACCACTTTATTCCTTCTTGCTGTAAATGACAGAGCATCACTATATGTTGATGACTTAACCATCTATGCATCTGGCACATCCATACCAGATCTCTGTCAATTCCTTCAGTCTGCAATAACATCAGTAACTTCTTGGGCCACCAATCATGGCTTTCGCTTCTCTACCTCTAAATCTTTCCCCATCCTTTTCTCTCGCTCACGTACGGTCCCCAAACTCCCACTCTTCTTATATAATGCTCCACTCCAATACCGGTCTTCTGGCAAATTCCTAGGCGTTATATTTGATTCCAAATTGTCTTGGCGAGACCATATCTTGTACATCAAAGAAAAAGCTCAACGTCGCCTCCGAATCTTACAAACTCTTTCACATATGTCCTGGGGCTCAGATCGCAAAACTCTCCTCCATCTTCATGTTACTTTGATTCTCTCCACTCTAGATTATGGATGCCATATCTACTCCTCTGCCTCAACCTCTCTTCTTGCTCACCTTGATACAATCCACCACAGCGGTCTCGCTTAGCCCTAGGCGCCTTCCGCTCCTCTCCAGTTGAGAGCCTATATACTGAATCAGGCATGCCGTCCCTCTCTCGACGTCGAGCCCTTCTCTCTCTCCGATGCTATGCTCGATTTCACCAATTTTCCCTTACCAAACTAACTATTCCACAATTCTTACTTCATACCTTTACCTCTTCTCCATGTTTACCAACTCCTCTCCCCGTACGCATGGATACCCTCCTCTCCCATTCCCCCTTTCCTCACCTACGACCTCTCCCACTGTCTGTCCATTCCATTCCTCCATGGCTTATACCTAACCCCTGTATTTGCTCCTCAGTTTTCCCTGACCCACCAAAATCAGATATTCCCCCCTCTATCCTTCTCACTCATTTTCTTGACCATGTCTCCATTCATTCCTCCAGCATTCATGTTTACACTGACGGTTCCAAATCCACCTCAGGAGCTGGATTCGCAGTAACATTCCCAAATTGCACTTTAAAATACACCCTCCCTCCTGAATCTAGTGTCCTTACTACAGAACTATATGCACTCCTTTTTGCCTTAAGACGCATATATTCATCCACCTCTTCCTCTTTTACTATTTTTACTGACTCCCGTAACTCTTTAACCCTCATAAAGTCTATGCACTCGACCAATCCCCTTGTCTCTAAGATCCAGAACTGGTTGTTCTATCTATCCACACGTCACAAATCTGTCAGATTTTGCTGGGTACCCAGCCATGTTGGAATCCCTGGCAATGAACAGGCAGATACTCTTGCACGATATGCCGCAATGTCCACATCACCTCACATATTCCAGCTACAGATTACTATCCTCACTTTAAGACCTTGTATACCCGATGGCAATCTTTTTGGTCAAGACTCCACAACAATAAATTACATACCGTAAAACCATCAATCTCCTCTTGGTCAGCTCCATTTCACAAAAAAACAGACGTTGGGAGACGGCCATCGCACGATTACGTATTGGCCA